>NW_027616993.1:0-160958 GCF_964187855.1 Myxine glutinosa
ATACAGTATTTAAAACATATTACAAGAAATAAAATACTGTACATAGTGTACAGTAGAAGGGTAGACAAAGAGTCGTGCGTATGGAAAACGCCAGTACATTCATCATCGTCATCACCTTCATCGTCATCAGTACTGCACAGCTAATTCATCATCATCTTCATCACGCAAGTTGTAGTATTGAAGAGCCGGGGCTCTTGCTTGATACGGACGAAATGACGGGCAAGACACAAACTCGTCCTAGAAGATATTTATTCTCAAAACCAACTCGGGAACACTGAAAAGCCCATTTATCGGGCTGCATTATAAAGCACAACCAGAAACCGAAAGCCACGCCTCTCAAGCGTGGCGTGCTTCGGTGAATCGGTGGTCACGTGATCAACAGGTGTAGCTGATTATACCCGCAAAGCGCGGCACGCTTTAGCGGTCACGTGACCAGCCACTCTCGCGCCGGGAATCCCCGCCGGTGACGTCACCGGCTGGAGCAAGGAGATTCTGATGCTGGTCTTGCTTGGGGAACCCATGGGTAGCTACAGTATCTTCAATGGTGAGTACCCATTAGAATTTTATATGTTGTTAAAATTACGTATGTTTAAGAGTGTAAAAAGTGTTTAAGAGTATAGGAAGTGTTTATAAGAGTATGGGAAAGGTTAATAAGAGTGTGGGGAGTTCATAATGCTTTAAAATATATATATAAAAAAAAAAAAAATATGGTCGCTACTTCGCGGATTTTCGTTTATCGCGGGGGGTTCTGGAACGTAACCCCCGCGATAAACGAGGGTTCACTGTATATATATATCTCTATATATATATATATATCTCTATATATATATATATATCTCTATATATATATATATATATCTCTATATATATATATATATATATATATATATATATATATATATATTGTTGTGGATATGAGGATTGTGTTTTTTTTATTGTGTTTTTTTTATTATTAGTGCTTTATTCTGGACCCTCCTCACTCCAGTGTTGTATAAAGGTCAAAGGGCGTTGCCGTAGTTAATTCCATAAAACAATCACGTCAGCCAATCATAGATTTCCCCCTTGTTGATAGTTATATCTTTATTATGTGTATTAGGGTAAGGCCTTGTCTTCCATTAAGATGACACTCCATTGCACCAAGTGAAATAGAGTAGATTCCTTTCACATTCCCCTTTCATCATTGCCAAGCCTCGATTGCCAATTACATCCCCTCCAAAACCACCATTGAACATGTGCTCGGGTCAGGGAAGAAGGCCGTGCCCGCCCGTCGTCATCAAGGGCGGAGCCAGAGGGTCGCGCGACCAACCAGGGCCGAGGTGAGCACACCGATGGGCGTGTCCTAAAGGCCGGCGGCTTGATCGCCGGAGGCGCTATAAAAAGCGCGCGCGCAAGGTCCTGCAGAGAGGACATTAAGGGAATCACAAAGCCTGCTATTCGTCGCCTTGCTCGCAGAAGTTGGACCAAGCAAGAGAGAAAGAAGGTGGTTGGACAGAGAGATGTGCCAAGAAAGAGTTGAGCCAGAGAACCAGCAGCTTTGGGTTACACAAGCAGCGCTGACTCCACCAGGCAGCGTCGACCCGTTACCCCGCGGGAACCAGATTGCGGAGGCATCGGTGGCCGTCGAGGTCCAGCCCGACGTCCCGTGCGGGATCAAGCCGAACCATCTGCCCCAGCTAAACCTTCCCGGTCCTCCTTCCAGCATTTATTCCAACGATTCCATCCTTCTTGTGTACGTGGGTTTGTTTTGTTTGTTCTGTCTTTGGGTTAATTAAGACTGTAGGTAAGCTAGGAATTTGCACTGTGTCCTTCTGGTCCGTCCCTCTGTCTATTTTATTTTATTATCCTTCCTTCTCCTTGGTTTTTTTGAGCCTGTAAATAGCAAATAAATTATATTCGTATTCCCTATTATTTCTTCTTCTTCTTCTTCACATCCGTGTCGCCTTAGTCTTTTCCCCATTGAATATCTGTGGCGCGATCCGGCCAACGTTCGGGAATCGGGTTAGTCGGGGTAACTGTTAGGGCCGCGGGGCCATCCGCTCGGCAAACCAACATCTTATCCGTGGTCCGTAACAATATATATATATATATATCTCTCTCTCTCTATATATATATATATATATATATATATATATATATATATATATATATATATATATATATATATATATATATATATATATATATATATATATATATATATATATATACATATATATATATATATATATATATATATATATATATACATATATATATATATATACATATATATATATATATATACATATATATATATATGTATACATATATATATATATATATATATATATATATATATATATATATATATATATATATATATATATATGTATGTATGTATACATATATATATATGTATACATATATATATGTATGTATGTATACATATATATATATGTATACATATATATATATATATGTGTGTATACATATATATATATGTATACATATATATATATATATGTGTGTATACATATATATATATGTATACATATATATATATATATATATGTATACATATATATATATATATATATATATGTATACATATATATATATATATATATGTATATATATATATATATGTATACATATATATATATATATATATATGTATACATATATATATATATATACAGTGGAACCTTGACTTACGAGTGCCCCAACTTACGAGTTTTTCGAGATACGAGCCGTCGCTCGGGCGGTTTATTGCTTTGAGATGCGAGCCGAGATCCGAGTTACGAGCTTTCGCCACCCGGTCACGTGGTTATCTTGCCGTTCAAGTACAGTATCTCTGTCGTATAGCGCTGCATTTTTGTTTTCGCATGTTGGTTATTTTGAGTTTACGCCGCCAGGTGGGTTCCGGTCACGTGGTTATCTTGCCGTGCACGTACAGTATCTCTGTCGTATAGCGGTGCATTTTTGTTTTCGCATGTTGGTTATTTTGAGTTTACGCCGCCAGGTGGGTTCCGGTCACGTGGTTATCTTGCCGTGCACGTACAGTATCTCTGTCGTATAGCGCTGCATTTTTGTTTTCGCATTTTGGTTATTTTGGAAAATTTCTTAGTTTTAACCATGGGGCCTAAGAAAGTGAGTGGCAAGTGCAGTGCTGAGAAGAAGAAGAGGATGATGAGCTTGGCTATGAAACACGCAATCGTCGAACAACATGAGCGAGGTGTGCGTGTTGTCGACTTGGCGAGGCAGGAAATTAACGCGGAGGAGCCAGAGGCGGAGGTGGTTATCGCTACAAGTGAGATTAAGGAAATGTTGGGAATGTGGGAGAAAATTTCAGAGTTTATTGAAAAGAAACACCCTGAAAAAGTTGCAACAGGTCGTGCGTTGGCGCTGTGTAACGACACTTGCCTCACTCATTTTCGAAACATTTTGAAAGGGAGGAAGAAACAAACCTCGTTGGACAGGTTTTTCTTGAAACGCCCTGCAAGTGAAAGCGAGGAAAGTGTGGCGAAAAAGGCAAAAGTTATCCCCTCCACCTCCGCCAGCATCTTCGTCTGATCTTCAAGGTAAATACACTTAATAAAACCAGTTTATTTCTTTACATTGTCTTTTATTATGTACAGTATATACGAGGTCGTGCTTGTTTATACATTATTTGTTATTTATAAAGTACATTTTTCTTATTTAAAAACACGTAACAAAAAAAATTGGTGTGGTTTTTGGGGGCTGGAACGGATTAATAGTATTTCAATGCATTTCAATGGGGAAATTTGATTTGAGATACGAGCAAGCAATTTGAGTTACGAGCTCGGTCACAGAACGAATTAAACTCGTAAGTCAAGGTTCCACTGTATATATATATATATATATATATATATATATATATATATATATATATATACATACACATATATATATATATATATATATATATATATATATATATATATATATATATATATATATATATATATATATATATATACAGTGAAACCTTGACTTACGAGTTTAATTCGTTCTGTGACCGAGCTCGTAACTCAATTTGCTCGTTTCTCAAATTAAATTTCCCCATTAAAATGCATTGAAATGCTATTAATCCGTTCCAGCCCGCCAAAAACCACACCAATTTTTTTTTAAATATACAGTATATATAAAAATATCTCGCGCTTTATATTTCACCTGTATGCAGCATACAAGTTGACAGGATGGCCTGGACTGGAGGTACGCACACTTGACTCTAAACTGTCCAGCCTGGGTTTGAATCCCGACCCAGCTATAACCTGTCATGGGTGAATCACAGGCAGGGTGATTCATCAATGTGTGTACCGCTAAACTGGGCGCCCCGTTTGCATCCCATTAGTTGTTGGATGTTAAGGATCTCACCGTGTTTTCCACAAAGAGAAGGCGAGCTATCGCCGGCACTCTGAACAAGTTGTGGCCTGGCATGCTCTTCTCCTCTGCCGTTATATACGTCCTCCTTGGCATCTTTTTCCAGAAGAGCCCTGTCTCGTCACAGTTGAAGATTTGCTGGGGGATGTATCGTTCGGCTTCTATCAGTTCGGCAAAAGTTATAATAAAATCTTCAGCTGCCTTCACATCCGCCTCGCCAAGTCGACAACACGCACACCTCGCTCATGTTTTTCGACGATTGCGTGTTTTATATCCAAGCACATCATCCTTTTATTCTTCTCAGCACTGCCCTTGGCACTCAATTTCTTAGGACCCATGGTTAAAACAAAGAAATTTTCCAAAATAACAAAAATGCGAAAACAAAGCAGCAGCGATATACGGCAGAGATGCTTGCACGGCAAGATAACCACGTGACCTGAACGCTCGTTGGGCCACCTAGTGGCGGGTGGCGTAAGCTCGTAACTCAGATCTCGGCTCGCATCACAAAGCAAAAAACCGCCCGAGCGACGGCTCGTATCTCGGAAAACTCGTAAGTTGGTGCACTTGTAAGTCAAGGTTTCACTGTATATATATCTCTATATATAAAGGAGGAGTGTGTTTCTGTGTGTGTGTGTGTGTGTGTGTGTGTGTGTCTGTCTGGATGTCCGCTTATAACTCAAGAACTACACATCGGAGAAACGTTTTAGACACAGATTCGGAATCAGCATAAAATCCCGGTGGTTTTAGGCTACGTTTTATTTTAATATCGATGGTTTAAAAAACCGCGCCAGCTGCAATTCCATGGTGTAGTTTGTGGCGGCGCTAGACGTTCGGGGTGTATTGCAATGGTTTGTCGGGTTTGGCTGTGGGTCCATAATAGCTCCCATTTCCTTATGTTCTTCCACTTTTATTTTGATTCTTCTGTTACAACGCTCTGGTGTTACAAGTCCCTGGTGTTGGGCTAGCGGCTAGGGTGCCGGCTTAGGATCCTAGGATCCTGGGTTCGTAATCCCGGTCAATCGCTGAATTAACGCCAGGGGGGGTTGACTCAGCCTGTCATCCTTCCGAGGTCGGCAAATTGAGTACCAGTTCACTGGTAATTCCCTGCTTGTCGTTAAAGGCGGCAAAAAGGGTTGGCGTCAGGAAGGGCATCCGGCCATAAAACATTGCTTCAAAAAGGGGACCGAAAAACAACAACAACCACAGTTCCCGAAAAAGGCCAACCCCCGCTTGCAGGGAAAAATGGCCTCTAAAGGTGTTTTTTGTTTTTTGTTTTGTTACAACGCCTTCCTTATCTACCTTGTATCCCCCCGACGAGGCCTCTACATAATTTCATGCGGCAGAATTTCGTGCATTTTGAGTGAAAGAAGTGAGACGAAGTTGTAGGAGGAAGAAGAGGCGCCGTCACTGTGGAGGCCTCAATCGTGAGTGGAAATGGCGGGAATTGCGTTTGTATCGCAAAGTAAAGGATCTGCATTCATTTCTGAACTTGCATTGGTGGATTGTTATACATCTGCATTATTTTTCATTAAAAAAAATTTATGTTGAACTTTAAGGCTCCAAGCACGGACTATATATATAGCCCTCATTGAGGTAAAAATAAAAGTAAAAAGCCTGCTATCGCTTGCCAAGCTAGCCGTTCCCCCCTCCCACACCCCCTCCCCCTCCCCCTCCCCCTCCCCCTCCCCTCCCCCCTCCCCCTCCCCCTCCCCTCCCCCCTCCCCCTCCCCTCCCCCCTCCCCCTCCCCTCCCCCCTCCCCCTCACCTCCCCCCTCCCCCTCACCTCCCCCTCCCCCTCCCCCTCCGCCTCCCCCTCCACACCCCCTCCCCTCCCCCCTCCCCCCTCACCTCCCCCCCTCCCCCTTCTCCTCTCCTCCTCCCCCTCCCTCCTCTTCTCCCCTCTCCTCCTCCCCCTCCCTCCTCCCCCTCCCCCCTCTTCTCCACTCTCCCCCTCTTCTCCCCTCCCCCCTCTTCTCCCCTCCCCCCCTCTCCTCCCCTCCCCTCTCTCCTCCCCCCCTCTTCTCCCCTCCCCTCTCTCCTCCCCCCCTCTTCTCCCCTCCCCACTCTCTCCTCCCCTCCCCCCCTGTTCCCCTCCCCCCCCCATTCCCCTCCCCTCCCCACCCCGTTCCCCTCCCCTCCCCTTCCTCCTCCCCTCCCTTCCCCCGCCCAGCAATGCCGGGTACTTCCCATGGCCAGCTGTACGTGGGCTGCTCGAGGGTTGGAAAACCAAGCAATCTTTATGTCTTGGCACCAAGTAAGAAAACCAGAAATGTTGTATACCAAGAGGTTTTGAGAAATTGACAATTGACAAAACGTCATGTAGGAAATGTACTGTGATATTGCTCTAAAATATACATGTTCTTTTCATCATATATTTGTCTTATTCTTATTCAACCCGGGCGAAGCCGGGTACCTCAGCTAGTATGTATATATATGTATATATATGTATGTATATATATATATATATATATATATATATATATATATATATATATATATATATATATATATATATATATACACACACATCACAGTATATATATATATATATATATATATATACACATCACAGTATATATATATATATATATATATATATATATATATATATATATATATATACTGAAACGCAAAAGAAACTTACCACCTTTGAAACCTTTAAATATCAACAATAACACTGCGTGTAGTAAATGTGTGAACTTATTTGTGGACAATAGTGTCCTCGCTGTCAGACAAAACGGTCACGGATGGTCACTTGAACCTTCAATGGTCACTTCATAGCACAGCTGTTGAACAGCCGTTTTGACTGTCAGTGATTAGCCAAGGGGTACGGGATGATTTTAATGAGCTGCACGTGATGTCTTGATATTGGCTTTAAAAAGGCCAGTGCAAAATGGGCATTTTGACTGAAAAATTTGACCATTTTGACCATTTTGACCAACTTCAAAAAGACCGAAAACGCAAAAGAAATTTACCACTTGTTTGAAATGTAATAAAATTGTAACAGTTCAAAATAAAACAAACCAACAATTGCTAATTGAAACATTGGCATTTTATTGATGACATGTCAAGTTTTTGACCAAGATACACCATCTCATCAGTTTGTTCTACAGTACAGAACAGCACAGGGTGCAATGTCAGTCCCCTTTCAATAGCGTGTATGGCCACCATTGTTTTGGATACAGGCAGTGCATCGTCGGCGTATACTGCCTACCATTTTTTGGATGGATTGCTGCTGGATTCTGTCCCAATCAGTCCTCAATGTCTGAAGCAGCTCTGCCCGTGTCCTGGCCCTGCCAACTACGCGTCTCCCAAGCTCATCCCACAGGTGCTCTATGGGATTCAGGTCAGGGAAGAGCGCAGGCCACTGCATGGTGTTGATGTTCTCGCCTTGGAGAAATGCAGTGGTAAAGCGAGCAGCATGGGGACGAGCGTTGTCATGCTGAAAGGTTCTCAGTTCTGGGTGGTCTAGCAGGAATGGCAGCAGATGAGGTCGCAGGATGTTATCCACATACCGCTGGGCGTTAAGATTCCCATCCACAACCACCAGTGGCGCCCTGTACCGGCCTGATATGGCTGCCCACACCATCACACTTGGGCCACCCCACCTGTTGGCTTGACGCACGCAACAATCGGCATATCGCTCGCCAGTTCTTCTCCAGACACACTCACGCCCATCAGGACTGTCCACACAGAACCTTGACTCATCGCTGAAAGCGACCTCGTTCCACTGCGCCAAGGTCCACCGCTGATGCTGCTGGCACCATCTCTGACGGTTGCGGCGATGGGCAACCGTCATCACGGGGCCTCTGTATGGTCTTCTGGCAGTCGGACCATAGTCATGCAGTCGTCTTCGTGCAGTATCATTGGAGAACCGTGGGTTTGCACGCCCCGGCGTTTCTGCCGCAGTGCGGGATGCTGGACAGAATCGATCCCGCAGGTGACTTCGGACCATCTGCCTGTCCTGCCTTGCAGTGGTGACTCTTGGCCTCCCTGATCGAGGTCTGTCATCTGCAGAGTTGTGGAGGGTGTCTCTGTCCACCAGGGCCGATATCATCTGGTGTGAACAGCCAAGGCGACGTGCCACCTCACGGTAGCTCAGTCCGCCTTGCAGCATGCCCAGGGCACGCTGCCGTTGATCCCTTGACAATCGTGGCATGTTGATTGAAATGCCCATTTTGCACTGGCCTTTTCAAAGCCAATATCAAGACATCACGTGCAGCTCATTAAAATCATCCCGTACCCCTTGGCTAATCACTGACAGTCAAAACGGCTGTTCAACAGCTGTGCTATGAAGTGACCATTGAAGGTTCAAGTGACCACCCGTGACCGTTTTGTCTGACAGTGAGGACACTATTGTCCACAAATAAGTTCACACATTTACTATATGCAGTGTTATTGTTGATATTTAAAGGTTTCAAAGGTGGTAAGTTTCTTTTGTGTTTTCGGTCTTTTTGAAGTTGGTCAAAATGGTCAAAGTTTTCGGTCAAAATGCCCATTTTGCACTGGCCTTTTTAAAGCCAATATCAAGACATCACGTGCAGCTCATTAAAATCATCCCGTACCTCTTGGCTAATCACTGACAGTCAAAACGGCTGTTCAACAGCTGTGCTATGAAGTGACCATTGAAGGTTCAAGTGACCATCCATGACCGTTTTGTCTGACAGTGAGGACACTATTGTCCACAAATAAGTTCACACATTTACTACACGCAGTGTTATTGTTGATATTTAAAGGTTTCAAAGGTGGTAAGTTTCTTTTGCGTTTCAGTATATATATATATATATATATATATATATATATATATATATATATATATATATATATATATATATATATCCGGACGGTTGAAGGGGGAAACGACAGAAAAAAAAGGTTTGGAACCACTGGTATACAAGATCGAGGCTCGTGCAAGAGCTAACGTTAATCACAAAAAACATAAACGGACACACAAAACATATTGATTTTTGTCTTTTTGCACTTGTTTTTTTTGTACTCTGTCAAAGCGCCTTTGGGCTTCTTGAAAAGCGCTATATAAAATAAATGTTTTATTATTATATGATAAAGGGAGCGGGAGACAATCTGGAGAGAGACAGACAGAGACATAGACAGACACACACAGACTTTGACTTTTTGTGTCCTTATATTATAAAAGTATAAAACCAAAAGTATTCCAACACCACTTTACATACAAATCACAACCTCATTTCTAATGCATTTGCACAAAACACCCCCCCATGCCCCATAACACTTCAAACACAAGAAGGTTCCCCATGTTTACATGATAAGCATGTTCGAGCTTCATACGTGCTGACACCATCTCACTATAATTGTCCCCCGTCGCACCGCGGAGCGAAAGGGGGACTATGGTTTTTCACCAAATGTCCGTTCGTCTGTCTGTCTGTGTCTGTCTGTCTGTCCGTTCGAAGGTACCGTAAAAACTGTCCGCCCCATTCTTACCTTTCTCCAAGCTATTCTGAAATCTCTGACACACCTTCAACAGCTCTCCCTACCTCTTCCTCCTCTTCCACATCTTACCCTACCGCTCCCCCCCCCCCCCCTGTTCTGTATCCGATGTTCCCCCTTCCTCTTCTTTAACAGTATGGACCTCAAACATCCAGGGCCTTTGCTCAAACTTGACTGATCTCTCCATACAGGTTGCTTCTGACAAACCAGACGTGATCTGCTTAACAGAAACTTTCCTCCTTCATGATGTCTCTGATTCCTTGGTATCTCTCCCAGGTTACTCCCTCCTCCGGTATGATAGAACTGAGCCTCGTCCTGGAGGTGGGGTTGCTATCTTTATAAAAAAAACTCTCTTCCTCACTCGCCCTGCACTGCCCTCTCTCACCTCACCCCCAGGAATACCTTTGGCTACGGCTTCCCCTTCGCTCCCACCTTTTGTTCATATGTGTGTTGTACCATCCACCAAACAGTGATGACTCCATCTACATCTCGCTGTCTGATAATATGGACCAACTTCTATCTACCCATCCCAACTCTCTCTTCCTCATATGTGGTGATTTCAATTGTCACCATGCCAGTTGGCTGGGTGTGGGTACCTTTCTCACCAGCCATGGCTCTTCAGCAAAGGACTTCTGTGACTCACTGGGACTGACACAATCTGCCAATTTCCCGACCCGGATCTCAGTCAACGGAGCATCTTCTCTTCTGGACTTGGTTATGACGAACTTCCCTGAAAATGTCTGCTGCTCTTCTTCTGCTCCAATCGGCTCATCTGATCATGTGCTTGTTAAAGTGGACATCTCTCTGACCATTCTCAGAGAGCCTCCTCAGCGTCAACGAGTCTGGCATTTCACTCAGGCCAACTGGCACGGTCTTCAAGCAGCCATCAATCATCTGGACTGGTCTCCCATCTCTACCGCCTCTGAGATCAACTCATCCTGGGAATTCTTCCAAAGTAAATTGCTCTCTCTCATGCACAGATTTATTCCATCTCGTCTTCAGTTGTCATACCCTTCCTCCCGTCCATGGTACACAGAATCTTGTGGTGAGGCTGTTGCCCAGAAAGAACTTGCCTTCGTCTCCTGAAAAGCAAATCCAACGGAAGGAAATCTCATTTCCTTTCACAAAGCCCGAAACAAGTGTGTGTCCACCCTCAGGAGAGCCAGGAAACAATATCACTCCGTTCTCAGGACCGACTCGGGAGAGAAGCCGTACAAGTGTTCCGTGTGTTCTAAGGTTTTTAGTCGTCCATCAGCCTTAAATAGACACAGACTAATTCACATGGGAGAGAAACCCTACAAGTGTTCCGTGTGTTCTCAGGTTTTTAATCAGTTATCAACTTTAAACACACATAAACGAATTCACACGGGAGAGAAGCCGCACAAGTGTTCCGTGTGTTCTAAGGATTTTCGTCATTCATCAAATTTAAATAAACACAAACGAATTCACACGGGAGAGAAACCGTACAAGTGTTCCATGTGTTCTAAAGATTTTCGTCGTTCATCAACTTTAATTCCGGACTTCCGGTCCCTCGAGCGATGGGGCTTGCTTCGATCTCTCCACGGCATCAAAGTTTGAGTGTTTTCCTGTTCGTTTCTTTGTCAAATTTCCGCTGCGTATTTTGTTGTGTATGTGTTATTGTGTGTTTCTATTTGGTTTTGGTTTTGTAGTTTTGCAAATTTGTGTGTAATTAGTCGTTTCTTTGTTCGCGCCTCGTGCGGCCTGGTGTCTCGTGCGGCCTCCTCGTCTCGACTTGTGCCCCGCCCCCTATATCTCGTTTTTCTTTCACCTCTGCTCCTGCTTTCTCAAATCCACGTTCTCACTTAGAGACTTTTCCCAGATTGTTTTTCATGGTTTTGTTTAAATATTTATTTAAATATGTTTAAACCGCAGCCGTGATGCTGACACCCCCCCCCCCTCCCCACCCCCCAGAATTTCCATGTTTTAAACGTTTCCCAGTGTGTACCCTGGATAAGAATAGGTACGCCGTATCCCTGCGTGTCGTAAGAGGCGACTAAGAGGGTTGGCGTCAGGAAGGGCATCCGGCCATAAAAACATTGCCTCAAAAAGAGAACCATGACAATTACAACTACATGTGGGCAGGGTACAGCCCGAAGTGGAGATCGGTTTCTGAGGTTTGGGACATGGAATGTAGGGACAATGACCGGGAGATCAGGAGAAGTGGTGGAAGTATTGGTCAGAAGAAGAGTGGACATATGTTGTGTGCAAGAGACGAGATGGAAGGGAAGTGGTGTGAGAATGGTGAAGGGTAGGCAGGGACAGAAATACAAGTTTGTGTGGCAAGGGTGCCCGGAGGGCGTGAATGGTGTTGGTGTCCTGTTTTCTGAGGAGTTTGTAGACAGTGTGGTGAGTGTGACTAGAGTGAGTGATAGGTTGATGATGGTGAAAATGATGATTGGAAAGTTCTTGGTGAACATCATCTCGGGATATGCTCCGCAGGTTGGTCGAAGCGATGAAGAGAAGGACAAGTTCTGGTGTGCGATAGAGAAGCTGATGGAAAACGTGAAAGATGAGGAAGTTGTTGTGGTAGGAGGAGACCTAAATGGACATGTGGGAAGGAGTATGGAGGGTTTTGACGGAGTTCATGGGGGTTACGGATATGGTGTGAGAAATGGAGAAGGTGAAAGGATTTTGGAGCTGCTGCTCCTGCCTTCGCTGCAGTCGCTGCTTCGCTGCAGCTG
Source organism: Myxine glutinosa (assembly GCF_964187855.1). Taxonomy (NCBI): domain Eukaryota; kingdom Metazoa; phylum Chordata; class Myxini; order Myxiniformes; family Myxinidae; genus Myxine; species Myxine glutinosa. The sequence goes on from NW_027616993.1 coordinate 12,552, forward strand.
GAGCTGCTGATGGAGCTGATTTGTTGATTTGTAATACTCAGTTCCAGAAAGAGGATAATAAGCTTGTTACATACACGTCAGGTGGGTCGACGACAACCGTTGACTACTTGATGGTGCGTAGGCGAGATAGGGGGCACCTCCGGGACACAAAGGTGATCCCGGGGGAGGAGGCTGTTTCACAGCACCACTTGGTTGTCTGCGACGTAAGGGTGAAAGGTGCGAGGAGAGCTCGGCGGGTGAAGTACCAACCGAGAATGAAGGTGTGGAGGTTGAAAGAGGTGACAGTAAGGGAGGCATTAAAAGAGAGGCTGAGTAGGGTCGAGGATGATGTGGTTGAGCTTGAAAGTGGTTGGATGTCAATGAAAGCTGGTCTGTTGGGAGCCGTTGGTGAGGTATGTGGATGGACAAAAGGACCACCGAGGCACTCGGAAACATGGTGGTGGGATGATGAAGTTGGAAAGAGGATTGACGAGAAGAGGAAGAAGTTCAAGGAGTGGCAGAAGGTGAAGGGTACGGGAGCAGAAACAGCAGAGCATGAAAGTTATATGGCAGCCAGGAAGGCTGCAAAGAAAGAGGTAGCAAAGGCGCAGGAGGCATGTAGGAAAATGTTCGGAGAACGCTTGGATTCGGAAGAGGGTCAGAAAGCAGTATTCAGGATTGCAAAGCAGATAGCGAAAGAGAGGTGTGATGTGATGGGGGTGAGTTGCTTGAAGGATGAAGAGGGACAAATCGTTGTCGACCCAGATGGAATTAAAGGAAGATGGAAAAGATATATGGAAATGCTGTTGAATACAGAGAATGAATGGGATGGCAACATAGAGAGTAACCCAGTTTTAGGACCGGCAGAGAAGATAACTGAGAAGGAAGTTGAGGAAGCGATAAAAGCAATGAAGGGTAGAAAAGCGGGAGGGCCGACGGGAGTTGTGGGAGATATGTTGAAGGCAGCAGGAAGTTGGGGTGTGAAGAGAATGACACAGATCTGTAATCTGGTGGTGAAAGAAGGCCAGATTCCAGTGGATTGGGAACTGAGTACCCTCGTCCCTCTATACAAGGGGAAAGGTGACCCTCTGGAGCTCGTACCGAGCGATAAAGTTATTGGAGCATGGAATGAAGGTATTGGAAAGGGTGTTGGAGAGGAGGATAAGGAAGAAAGTGAAGATCGACGAAATGCAGTTTGGATTCATGCCAGGAAGAGGAACGACAGACGCGCTTTTCATTGTGAGGCAGTTGCAGGAGAAGTACATGGAGAAGAGGAAGAAGTTGTTTCTTGGGTTTGTTGATCTGGAGAAAGCATTCGATCGGGTTCCACGCAAAGTATTGACATGGGCATTGAGGAAGTTAGGAGTGGAGGAATGGTTGATCAGAGTAGTGATGGCAATGTACAAAAGAGCGTGCACAGCTGTAAGGACTAAGGACGGGAACAGTGGTGAGTTTGAGGTGAAGGTGGGAGTGCATCAGGGGTCGGTACTAAGTCCACTACTATTTGTAGCTGTGATGGAGGTGCTGGCTCAGAACGTAAAGGAGGGTTTACCGTGGGAGTTGGTGTATGCAGATGATCTGGTGTTGATTGCGGAAAGTATGGATGGACTGAAGGAAAAGATGAACATGTGGAAGGAATGTATGGAGACAAAAGGTCTGAAAGTGAATATCGGAAAGACGAAGGTGATGGCAAGTGGTAAAGCATGTGGTGAGGTGGAAATAACTGGGAAGTGGCCCTGTGCTGTGTGTAGGAAGGGTGTCGGAGTGAACTCCATTCAGTGTACAATGTGCGCTGAGTGGGTTCATCAAAAATGTAGTGGTCTGAGAGGGTCATTAACCAGTGTGGCAGCTACATTCAAATGTAAGGTGTGCACAGAGGGAGCTGCAGATGGAGGAAATGTTGAGTTGGATCTTGGAGACGGCGTGAAGCTGGAAGGTGTGAAAACATTTTGCTACCTCGGAGACATGCTGAATAGAGAAGGTGGATCAGACTCGGCAACGGTTGCTCGAGTGAGATGTGCATGGAAGAAGTTTCGGGAATTGAGTGGCGTGCTGATGATGAGGGGAGTGTCGTTGAAGCTGAAGGGAAAGGTGTATGCTGCATGTGTGAGAAGTGTTATGATTTATGGGAGCGAGACATGGGTAATGAACGTAGAGCAGCAACGAAGGTTGGAAAGGGTGGAAATGCGAATGGTTCGACGGATGTGCGGAGTATCGTTGAGAGAGAGGAAGACAAATGATGAATTGCGAAAGATGATGGGAATGGAGCCTGTGATTGATGCTGTGAAGAGGAACAGGTTGAGATGGTTTGGTCATGTGTTGAGGAAGGATGAAAGTGACTGGTTGAGAAGAGTGATGGAAATGAATGTAGAAGGAAGTAGAAGACGGGGAAGACCGAGAAAGACTTGGCTAAAGATGGTGGAAGAAGAAATGCGGCAAGGGGGTTAACAAGGAGAGATGCAGAAAATAGGGCAAAATGGAGAAGATTGTCATGGGGACCGCAAGGCTAACCCCCGCTCTAGCAGGGAAAATGGCCTTTTAAAATGCATGTTGTTGTTGTTGTCTCAGGACCGAACTCTCTTATCTGTCGCCCTCTTCCAAATCCTGGTGGCGTCTGGTCAAAGCTGTTTCTGGTGTTTGTTCCCCCTCCATCCCCTCCCTCACCTCAAACGGCCACACGGCTGACTCCGCACGTGAAAAAGCTGAATGCCTCAACTCTATGTTTGCCTCTAAATCTTGTGTCCCAAACCCATCCCTCTCTGTACCCACCGTACCCAGTCGTACCCAGCTGCTCCTGGACTCTGTGTCCTTTCCTCCTGACAAGGTGGAAAATTTTCTGTCAACCCTCAACTCTGATTCTGCAACTGGACCTGACGGCATCAGCCCATGGGTCCAAAAATCCTGTTCTTCCACTCTTTCACTCCCTCTCTCTGTTCTCTTCACCCTCTCTTTTGCTCAAGGTCATCTGCCATCTGCTTGGAAATCTGCCAACATCACCGCTTTGCACAAAAAAGGTGCAAAAACAGATCCCAGCAACTACAGACCAATCAGCCTTCTCCCAATTATCAGCAAAGTAATGGAACCCATCAATGCTTCAGATATGAAATCTTTACTCTTCTCCAATGGCTTGATCTCTGATCATCAATTTGGTTTCAGACCTGGTCACTCTACTCTGGACATGCTGCTTCTGCTTTCTCAACAATGGATGGAGGTCCTCAATGCCAAACAGGAAATTAGAGCTGTCTCCCTTGACATATCACGTGCCTTCGATACGGTCTGGCACCCCGCTCTGCTCACCAAACTCTCCTCTTTTGGTATCCATGGAAATCTCCACGCATGGCTGGCGGACTTCCTCTCTAGTCGTAGTCAACGTGTGGCCCTGAATGGGTTTCTCTCATCTCCTCTTCCTGTTCAGGCTGGAGTTCCCCAAGGCAGTGTTCTGGGCCCTGTGCTTTTTCTGGGCTTTATCAATGATCTCTCTGACTCTCTTGAAAATCCTCTCTATCTCTTTGCTGATGACTCTACTCTCTATCGCTCCATTCTTCATCCCTCAGATCGGCAGTCTGCAGCCTCCTCACTCTCTGCAGACCTGCAAAAAATCACAGACTGGGCAAACAAGTGGAACATGTCTTTCAATCCTGACAAATCTCACACTCTTACGATGTCTCTCCGAAAAGACCGACTGGACAACCCTCCCATCCACTTTCTGAATAATCCTCTCCAAGAAGTTCTGTCACTCAAGCTTTTGGGTCTCACTATCTGCCATGATCTTTCCTGGGAAAAGCACATTTCAAATCTGGCCTCCAAAGCCAGTCGCGGACTGGGCATCCTCCGTCGTGCGAAGTCCTTCCTTGGCACACCTGAGCTCCTCACCACATGCAAGGCTTTCATCCGCAGCTCAATGGAATACTGCTCTCCTCTCTGGGCTGGTGCTCCTGCCTCACACCTAGCTCGTCTTCATGCTGTTGAAACCAAAGCATTCAGAATCATTGGAATCTCCCGCGATGAAGCTAACTCCAAGGGCCTCTCACTCACTCACCGCAGGCAGGTTGGTGGTCTTTCCGTCTTCTACCGACTCCTCTCTGGCCTTGCCCCCCAGCTCTCTCTGGGCTCTGTCCCGCAAATATTCCTACAGGTCGCACAAGATCTGCCTGCAACCCTCATATGGTTAAACTGCCAAAATCAAGACTCTCTGCTCACCTTCACTCCTTCATTCCTCTTTTCTCCCGCCTCTGGAACAAACTCCCTCACTCTCTTCAATCCCACTCCACCCTCCAGGTCTTTAAAACAGCTGTTCACCACCATCTCTTATCTTCCCCCATCCAAAACCTTGATCTTTTCTACCCCCGCTAATTTCACCCCAATTCCACTTTTTTGAAATACCAACTTCTGTCCTGGAAGTCCTTGGTGTCCTTGTGTTTTATACTTCTCCCTCCCCCCCCCTTCCCACGCCTGCTCCCCCCAAGCCCTCTCCCTTCCATACATCTCCCTGCTCTCAAATGTTGTGTTTGTGTGTTTCCCCTTCTCTCCCCATCTTGTCTTCCGCTCCCTCTTTTTATATATTTTGTTTGTCTGGTTGATTTGTTTGTGAAGTAAATGTTAGCTCTTTCACGAGCCTCGATTCAGTATACAAAAAAAAACAAAAAAAACTGCTGAACAGATCGCAACGATATTTTGGGTGGGTAATCCTGGGATCTCCAGGAGTAAAATAGGCTATTTAGTTGTCCCCCGTCGCACCGCGGAGCGAAAGGGGGACTATAATTTTCCCGTCCGTGCGTGCGTGCGTAAGCGAAGGACCGAATTCTAATTTGGTGCGTGGGTGCAACTAGGCATATGGAGGAACCCTGTTGAAAATTAGGTCACCACGTCAAAATCCAAGATGACAGCCACGATGTATGTCTGAACCTTGTGAGCGGAATATCTTGAAAAATAAATGAACTACTAACTTCTAATCTGGTGTGTGCATGTATCTAGGCATAAGGAAGAACGCTATTGAAAATTGGGTCGCCACGTCAAAATCCAAGATGGCCGCCACCATATATATGTCCGTGCGTGTGTGCGGACGTGCGTGCGTAAGCGAAGGACCGAATTCTAATTTGGTGGGTGGGTGCAACTAGGCATACGGAAGAACCCTATTGAAAATTAGGTCGCCACGTCAAAATCCAAGATGGCCACCGCCATGAATGTCTGAACCTTGTGAGCGGAATATCTTGAAAAATAAATGAACTACTAACTTCTAATCTGGTGTGTGGGTGTATCTAGGCATAAGGAAGAAAGCTATTGAAAATTGGGTCGCCACGTCAAAATCCAAGATGGCCGCCTTACGTCTTCCACTTTGTCAACTCACATCACTTCACCGACGGGGGACTTAGGTGTCACGGTTGTTTTCCCAATTTCAGCTTTGGTCTCCAGCATTCTCAGGTTTGGACTCCCGCCTAAAATTCGCGTTCGCATGAGGTTCATTGTGACGATGTTTTCATTGTGACTATGTTGTTTTCCTGGGTGCCGCACAAACGGCTGCATCGATCGTTGCACGGCTGCACCGATCGAACTCGTTGACCTCGGACAAAGATCTTTTATAAGGACACGGGTTGAATCCCTGCTTGAGAGGATTCTAACCCATTTCAACTGAAGGAAACACGTATCGGGAGTACATACGACATAGCGATTGTGAACACGATTATCGATCACGATTCACGATCACGATCATCACGATCATAGTGTATCGATCACTGTGGGACATTTGGTGAATTATAGTAAGATACTGTTTAGATTTTGATGATTTGCGTGTGATATGATTTAACGGATGTTTATATGAATCGTTTAAAATAAAAAAAGTCTTCAATTTCTGATATTTTACCTTTTCATTTGGGCCTCCCATTTGAAGCCCCGCCTGTAGGGCGGGTACCTTTGCTAGTCCCTATAAAACAAAAAAGTGCATTTTCATTTTTTCCACCACCTAATCTTGCTTTTCTGGTTTTATAAATTGCAAGCTTGGCAATTCCAAGCAAAAAATTCAAAAGTAAAATCACAGAGTTTTTCCTAGTATTACATGCAAGTCCGTAAACAAAGATTGTAACAGAAAAAACAATTTTGAATTTACAAAAGATTCGACTCAGATACAGAAACAGATGACAATCTCTTGCACTCAAACGCATGATACAAATGTTCAACATTACCACAAAACGGACATAAATTAGACACAGCAGGGTTAAACTTCTGAACTAACACCTGTGTGGCCAGGGCGAGATGGACCAGTCTCCAATTTAGGTCTCCTGTACGTCCGACAGTAGGACCCCTGTACATTTCATCCCAATTTGGAGTGAGAAATGTTCCTGCAGGTAAAAGCTCTTTCCACTTCTTTCTTTAGGGTGCCACACAGCCCAGTAAGCACACCTCGAGACAAATTCTGTACATTGCCCTTTTCCCTATGATGTGGAACACACCGGATTCTTCGCTCTTAGAGGAAAACACACCATGTTGTTCCTGGGCAGTGACAGAGTTCAGGGAAGGTTAAACGAAAATCTACTTCCTCATTTACCCCATTCCACCTAATATTTAAATCTAAAAAAAGTCTGGGATACAATCTTTATGACCCTGCCCACTATTGTAATTGAACGCAAGCCAATTTTTCCAGAAGCAGTGCTGGCAGACAACCATCGCTTCAAGGATAGCTCCGTAAGATCTCGCACTTTATTAATCCCATTGTTCGTAAAATGTTACATAAAAGCTCGGCTGGTAGATATTTCAGCGAATAATGAGTTTTGGAACAATGGCTCATGCACAAACTTCCTGGGATCGTAAGAGATCTCCAACCGCTGCACTCCTAGAGCTTGCCAGGCGTTCAGGAGAGACTGATGAAATGCAGGGAGCCGAGCTCTATTGACCTGCTTCAAGTCCATATAGTCCGTGGGCTGAGTAGGGTTTACATGCACCCCCCCCCCCCCCACAACTTAACTTCCCGGGTATGTCCATGTACCCCCCACCCTAGGGGTTACGAAAAACCATGTTAACAGAAAAAAAAACTCATTCCCTCATAGTTTGACCTCTGGTGACCTCATTAGTGACCTCATTTGCATATAACACATATCATTGTAAAGAGTGTCCCAGGACAAACATTTTGAGGGGTCATATGCAACCATAGGATGACGAGGTAAAAAGTTATGGCCATTTGAATTTCGCCTACCCCTAATTTTCGGAAATCACTGACACAGGGGGGGGGGTAACATCAAAATATGCGTGGGAGGTACCTTGGGAATGAGTTTTTTTTCTGTTAACATGGTTTTTCCTAACCCCTAGGGTGGGGGGTACATGGACATACCCGGGAAGTTAAGTTGTGGGGGGGGGGGGGGGGGGGGAGGTGCATGTAAACCCTACTCAGCCCATGGACTAATAAGGAAAAGTTCCCGGTCATAGTCCATTCCACCTACTTGCCTGAGCAAGGTATCCATGAGAGGACGCCAGGGCACAACCTCGCTGTATAGCAGACGTTTTATTGTCATTAGCCAAAAAGCCATTATTCGACTAGGGTTGTGCACCAGGTTTTGGCCACCTGAATTACGTGGTCTGCACAACACATCTGGCTTAAGCCTCTGGTGGCCTCCCCAGAAGAAGTCAACTAGACCCCTCTGAATGTTGGTGATCAGAGCTTGAGGAGGCTGGAGTGCTATGATCTTATGCTATATGATTGGAAGCACCAGGTTGTGTATTATCGTTACCCGTGCCTTAAGTGACAAGATATGGAGCATCCCTTTTCACTTTGATAGTTTCTGCTTAATGTTATCTTGGAAACCATCCCAGTTTTTCTTCATATAGCTTGTAGTTCCCAAATGGATGCCTCGGTATTTAAACCCATCCGTTTTCCATAACATTCCTCCTGGAAGAGTTGCGGGAACCATATGTGAAGCCTGTGCCGCAGATAGGGTATCTGGGTACAGAGAAAGAGCTACGCTCTTGTTCCAATTTACTCTTGCTGATGAAGCAGGTTCAAATTTGGCAAAACACCGGGATAGCTCAAAAACATCTTCCTGGTTTTTAACCACAACACACAGGTCGTCTGCATATGCTGACGTAATAATTTTGGAATTGTTTGACAAGGACAAACCAAATAAGGTGGTACGAAGGAGAGCCAGTAAGGGTTCGATGGATAGTGTGTACAACATGCCTGACAGTGGACAGCCCTGACGGATGCCACGCTGAAAGGGGAAAGGATGACACAGACTGTTATTTACTTTTAGCAGGCATGATATATTGTTGTATAAAAGTTTGATGCAATAAATGAATTTTTCTCCAAATCCTGCTTTAGTAAGAACTGCAAACGAAAATGAGTGGTTCACACTGTCAAAAGCTTTCTCCTGATCAAGGAGTAATAACCCAAAAGCGTGCGACGCAGTTTGACCGATAGTAATCAAGGCTCTAACCAAGAAAATACTGTCATAAATGGATCTTTCAGGTATGCAATACGTTTGGTCATTCCCAACTAAGAAAAAGATGACCTTTTTAAGACGCATTGCAAGCATTTTTGACACAATCTTATAGTCGGTATTTAACAATGACACAGGCCGCCAGTTTGTAATCTGCTGCAAATCCCCTTTCTTGGGAAGAAGACATAAGACAGCTCTTCTGCAGCTCAGGGACAATTCCCCCTGATTTAGGCTCTCGTGAAAAATCTCAATTAAAGCAGGACCCAGAACATTCTAAAAAACTTTGTAAAATTCAGCAGGAAGTCCGTCAATTCCGGGGGCCTTGCCGTCTTCGAGATGTTTCACTGCTGTTGTGAGCTCCTCAAGAGAAATGTCACATTCCAGTTGGAGTCGCTGCTCTTCAGAAAGAGATGGGAGAAGTTCAATCATCTCATTTGCCATCGTTTTATCCATCGTTCTTGGAGTAAACAAGTTTGAGTAAAACTCTTGCAGTGAATGTTTAATGTCACTCTGGCAAGTCAGAACACCGTCGACTCTGAATCTGCCGAGAAGTGTTGGAAACCTTCTGCATTTTGAAGAAATCTTTGTTTGGAGTCTCGAGGTGTATTATGCTCATCCGCAGGTGAATCATTGCTCCAGCCGCACGCTCTTTGACCAGTTCAGCCAGCAGGGTCTTTTTTTCTATCGGCTGCTGATGTTGGTCACTTCCCCAAGATGTTCCAGCTTCTTGTTGTCCCCTGTCGCACCGCGGAGCGAAAGGGGGACTGTGGTTTTACCCTCCGTCCGTGCGTGCTTCCGTCCGTCCGTGCGTGCGTACCCTTGTGAGCGGAATATCTTGAAAAATAAATGAGCTACTAACTTCTAATCCAGTGTGTGGGTGTATCTCGGCATAAGGAAGAACGCTATTGAAAATTGGGTCGCCACGTCAAAACCCAAGATGGCCGCCACCATATATGTCTGAACCTTGTGAGCGGAATATCTTGAAAAATAAACCAACTACTAACTTCTAATCTGGTGTGTGGGTGTGTCTCCAACCCACTCGCAAATATTATCGACTCTTCCATGTTTTCTGCGTCCTCCACTTTGTCAACTCGCATCACTTCACCGACGGGGGACCGAGGCGTAATGCTTGTTCATATTTAAGTACATCTGCTTTTAGAGCACTTATCAACCCTGACGTATTACTGGTGGCATGCAAGCAATATTGTTGGCAGAAAATCCGAATTTGTGATTTGGTATAGTCCCACCACTGTCGCATATTGACATAGGAACACTTTTTCTTTTCTAATCCTTCCCATACCAGTCTGAAGGCATTTTTAAAATGTTCATCTTGTAACAATTTCACATTGAAATTCCAGTGTACACTCTTGCAGCAATGATAGGGTAACATACATTCCATTGCAATCATCTGGTGATCAGAAGAGCCAGATGGAGTTATACATGTTCTCTTAACCAGATTCACCATTCCTTGGTTCACGTACAATCTGTCCAGTCGATCCATGGTTAACTGTTTTTTTTGCACAGCACACCCATGTATATTGACGGGTGTTTGGATTTTGTAATCGCCATACATCTCTAAGTTTGTATTTTTTCACAAGTTGTGCCAAGGACTTTGCACTGGGTAGATGTGGCTCAGGAGTGTTCCTGTCCAGTCGAGGGTTGAGTGTGCAATTATAGTCTCCCCCCATACAAACTAAACAAGTCAAATCAACAGTGCTTAAACAATCCGCTAATTTTGGAAGAAATAGAGCCCTTTCAGCTCTGTCACTGGGGCAATACACATTAATAATGCTAACCTTTTGATTGCTGCTAATAAAATCCACCACCATCAAGAAACCCTTACAAATCTCTCTATAGTGAATCTCAGATGGTTGAAGACGAGGATGCAAGATTATTGCCACCCCCGCTTTAGCTTCTTCAACCGCACTGGAGAAAACATGGCACGCTTTAAACATTCTGCGCCACTCGTCTTCACAGGATTGGTTGATGTGTGTCTCTTGTAACATGAAAATATCAATCTTTTCTTTCTCAAATAGTTGGAACACCTCCAGACGCCGCATACAGCTGCGGCCTCAGTTTATGTTGAGAGACGTTACCTTCATTTATTCTTTATTAATTTTCCTCCTCTTGGAGTTATTTTCCTGCCTTAGTGGCACACTTCCTCAACCGCTGAAATTGAGGTTCTGATATCCCAACTTGCTGGGGTTCACGAATCATGTTTCTAGTAGTTTTTAGAAAATCATGTAGGTTTGGGAAATAATCCTGAATTCTGACATTCCTTTTCCTGAAGGATTCATCGAGGAATTTTTTAATTTCATCTTCTGTAACTACAGTTATGACATCTCCTCTGAATAATACCAAATTAATTATCTGAGACTTCAAATGAAAGTCTTTGCAAAGTTCACCTTCTATTTTATTGCTAGCTTGAGTTCTTGTTGGAAAATCTTCGTACTGAAACAGTCGGTAATAATTGTAGAATTGTATCAATACATAATCACTTCTTTTCTGGACTCCTATTGAAGAGGCTTGCAAACTTTCATCTTTGTTACGATCAGGGGTGTAGTCCTGCCAGAGTTCATTCACTGGAGTGCCACCCCAGCACCTCGATCCATCCTAGCTGGAGGTTAGCTCCGCAGCAGTTAAAAACCAAACAAAAAAACACCATTCAAGATAGGTTGAGTTATTGTGATTTGGGTGCTTTCCTGGCCAAATAATAGGGGTCAATGCTTGTTAGTCAGGGCCCTTAGGGATATTTTGTTTCAAATTCTTCCAAAAGCATCAATTTTGGTGCAGATGTTGCCCATGCCATACTCTTTCGATTTTTGACGGGCGCCAAGGGCGGTATGATCCGGGGACCATACCGGTCCATCCCGCCATGTCACCTGACCTGTGACGTCATAATTAGGATATGCATCCAATCACATGGCGTACTATAAGTGGTCAAAGTTCAAAATGAATCGATCGAAAAATGAAGGCAGGGATCCATTTTTAAGGTTTTCATAAAATCCAATATGGCTGCCAGGTCACATGACCTATGACATCATATTTATGACATGTATACAATCATGTATACATGAACCCGGATCATGATCGCACAAAAATTAAACACAAGGATATGGCATACAGTTCATAAAACATCAAAATCCGTACCTTTGTAATTAGACTGATGAACTGCATATGCCTGAAAATTAGGAAATAGACATGTAAATATTTCCTCTAATTGTCAAAAATAAGGTCAGAGTTCGATTACCCAACCCAGAAACATAAAATGGTGAACCTCGCGTAAATCTTGACAAAAAACTCAAAAACCGACATGTTTGACTCAAAAATGACCTTTAAGATGACCTTGAGGGTTGACCTTGACCTCGAATCATCAAAATAAGATCATAATTGGATTCCTCGACCTCGAAAACCCCTGAAAAGTGGTATCATACATGATTCCAACCCTTTTGGTTATTTAACTGATTTTCCTCTAATCCGGGTGGCGGCCATTTTGTATTTCGCCAATATGGGGGCCCCGGGGGGGGGGCGCCCGGCTTGGCGCCCGTCAAAAATCGAAAGAGTATGGCATGGGCAACATCTGGGCCAAATTTGGTGCTTTGGAAGAATTTGAACCAAACGGCCCCAAAATATCCCTAAGGGCCCTGACTACTATGGTTTACAGGGGATTTCTGTGATTACAATGGTTGGAGTTTAGAAGATCGGATAAAGAAAGAATGAATTACAGTGAAAACAAGGTGCAGAAAACCCCTGAAAAGTGGTATCATACATGATTCCAACCCTTTTGGTTATTTAACTGATTTTCCTCTAATCCGGGTGGCGGCCATTTTGTATTTCGCCAATATGGGGGCCCCGGGGGGGGGGGCGCCCGTCTTGGCGCCCGTCAAAAATCGAAAGAGTATGGCATGGGCAACATCTGGGCCAAATTTGGTGCTTTTGGAAGAATTTGAACCAAACGGCCCCAAAATATCCCTAAGGGCCCTGACTATGTCCTGAAGCTTGGATATGTCACCACATTGGACACTTTGCCTTGCGAGTGATATAATAATACAGGTTATATGGAACACAGACCTGTATTAATTGCCGAAAGCAGCACGATCCAGATGCGAGACAAACTTTCCAACCATTTTAGATCCAGATTTAGTGAAATATCTTGTATTATAAAAAGTATTTACACTCTGGAAGACGTGAAGTCATGGGAAAACTTTGGATGCCGACAGAGAGTTGAAATCTGGGTGGATCAGTGATGTGGCTGTTCTTGTGAAGAACGGCTCATCACATTAAATGAGCAAAGATAGGCCTTTAATACATCAATGACACATACTCAGGTTGGCAGAGCAGATAAGCATGACATTATATATGTTAACCTCATATCATCTCCTTCGATACTCTCAGATGTTTATCCGGCCCCAAAGATTTATTTTCTTTTGTCAACTCTAAGAAAAACACAAACGAATGTGAAAAACAACTGGTAGTCAGGTTCACTATGTCAATAAATTATATTTCGTTCAAAATCATGGTAGATTAGCAAACCTATACATTTTTGGAAAGGTTATAGCATAAGGAAACTAAAAATCAATGTTTACATTTGGAGAGATACCTGTATGGCGGCCATTTTGGATTTTCAAAATGGCTACTGTAAAATACATATTTTGTTCTATTTCTGCCTCTAATTACCCTAAAAACTTTTAAAAATATACTAAACCTATATTTTCAGGGACAAGGAATCCAATGAAAGTATCAAATTAGTGCTATGGGGAATGGTAAGACACGAATCAAAGGTTTTGAATTGCAAAATACTGTCTTTATATTCGCGATAAGTTGCATAATCAAATACATGTTATCATTTTGTACAGGCAGTTAATAACATCAAAATGTGTCACAATAATTCATATCACCAAACATACACAGGCAGTCAGCAAAACCATATATACACATGCAGTCGGTATAACTTCACATCTACACGGGCAGTCAATGACAAAATATACACAGGCAGTCAATGGCATCAAACATACACGATTACAGAATATGCCATTTAGAGTTCGTCATCACTGTCCTGTGTGTCGTATCCGACAATATAGTCCGCATCGTTTTCACAGTCCGTTCCACACAAGCAAAGGTCGGTCAAATTGATTGGCAAATCGAATTGGTCGAATGGTCGATCGAATCGAATTCGGAGAATCGAATCGAATCGATCGAATTGGTCGAATGGTCGATCGAAGCGATTGGTCGAATGGTCGAATTGGTCGAATGGAATTGGTCGATTGGTCGAATTGGTCGAATGGAATTGGTCGATTGGTCGAATTGGTCGAATCGAATTGGTCGGAATTGGCAAATGTAAACATTGATTTTCAGATTTTCCATGTAATAACGTTTCCAAAAATGTACAGGTTTGCTAATCTACCATGATTTTGAACGAAAAAACATAGTGAACCTGACTATGGATATACGAATGCTGGCAGATGGGACGCCCGTTGTAATGTCCATCCGAGGGGTGGCATACATACACATTGATGCCTTGCCATGCCTGCAAAACGCCAGGATGACAGCTTTTATATCTTATTCAGGATTCAAACCCAGGCTAGGCAGCTTAGAGGTGAGTGTGCCTACCTCGAGGCCATCCTGCCAGCCATTATCACAATATCACATGGTACTAAATAAAATAAACTTCTCTTTATATCTTAAAATAAAATACATAATTTTATTGAAAATCGTTGGTTAGAGACGAACTGATCTGACTTTTTTATTATACGGGGATTCTGAATTGTGAGATTAAGTGGGTGTGAGTGTTAAGCTTTTGTTTATCATGGTAAAAGGGGCGTATTTCATTTATCACTCATTCCTGGGGACTCCAACAGTTAGTGTCATGTTAAGACTTGATGTGACTGTGTATCTGGTGATGACGTCACGACTGACATTTTTGCAGAGACAAACAAACAAACGGACTCAAATGCAATACCCTCTCCTCAGGCGAGGGTAATGATAAAATATAATAGTTCCCCCTCTAGGATTATGGTGTGTGAGCGTGGCATAGTGGTTAATGCGCCGGCCATGACGGAGAGTGTTACCTCATTTATTTGCAATGGCTCGATGCGATGCGTAGATCTTTTTCGAAATGTAAAGATTTATCTATTTCACTCTTTTTGGTAAAGCAGAATGATCTGTAATAAGGAATTTCACCACAACTTTATTGTATCTGATATTTATAACACCTTTGTGTGCTGAAAGGTACATTTATACCTTTATTGCAGTGATGTTGATCTTGATGACCAGTGACCAGGTTACCCAAGTGAGAAATTCAGTTGGAAAAAAAGCCTCGGGCCTAGTTCCAGAGGCCCAAAGTTTTGTTTGAAAGATCGGTTAGTTTTTACAGGAATTCCTTTGACCCGCCAACACATTACCTGATGCCCCGTCCTGCAATTGATTACCTTTCAAGCCATGACCGCAATCAACGACCTGTTCTAGAGCCGTACATTCCGCGGTTCCATTCTCTGACCACATCCATCCTGAGCACGTCTTTCCATCGTCAGCAGCAAATCTTGTGGTCTGCACGATGGAGTGGAAATGAAAGCAAGGCACGCAGCCATGAGGTTTGCTAGCAGATCGATGATTCGGTTTATGGAATGCGACAAGTAGGCATCTGTAGAGCGAGGCACGGCAAATAGTTTGACAGTGAAGCAAGGAATTGTTGGTGTCTGCTCTGCCACTTTATTATTACGCACAGTGAAGCACACAAGGTTGTGTTGAGTGGTAGACAATGGCAAGATATGTTACCAAGTTGAGAATACATTCTTGCAAAGCTCTGCATGAGTGAATTAAAAATAATAAAATATACCTCCTTGCAATTATGTGAGAAAAGCCTTTCCGGATTGCCATCAGACCGGTGGCCTTTTTTTCAATGCCAGGTCTTATTTAGTGTGGCCAAAAGCTGCATCCCTTGAGCCAGGCTTGAAAGGATTTTGAAAATAAGACCTCAAATGGACTGTTTCTGAAGATGAAGGGATGAAATCAACAGGACGTTGATTGAGGAATGCTAACTTCGGCAAGCAAGGATAAGCTGACCTTTTGGGCGTTAACCCTTCATCAGAGCAAAAGAGGCGTTAATGCTTCATCCACTTTTTCCCTGAAAGAAGGGTTAACCCTTGAAACTGAAACGCCAGCTTCTCCTTTCTTCCCACAGCGATTAGCATACCTCAATCACCGTCCTGTTCATTTCGTCCATTGGTCTACCTGTCCGCTGACCACAGATATACATTTGCCTTCACCAGCAAGACACGACCATTGTTTCACCACGGGATGTTATATCTGCATCTCCTGTGTGTCATATTTCTAAGCATTCTTTTTGTGTTTGCCTCAAATTATATCGTAACAGGACCTTTCTGGTTATATTTTCTTTGTCCTGTTTCCTGTAGTTTCCCTCTGTTGATCCATGAATTGTAGGATGCAATTCTGGTATATATAGTAATATAATTATTTAGGTTCTTATTCCATATACGTGAAGCAAAAAGCAGGGTTAACCAATAATGGCAGTTGCATAAAACAAGCAAACCATTGTAGCAAATTAAACAAGACCAACAAATTAAACAATTTTAGCAACAAAAGCATGTGTGTGTGTGTGTGTGTGTGTGTGTGTGTGTGTGTGTGTGTGTGTGTGTGTGTGTGTGTATGTATATATGTATATATATATCTGTATATATATATATATATCAACAGTGGGTGTACTTACTTTTTCACGTGACTGTATGTATGTATGTATGTATATATGTATATATATGTATATATATGTATATATATGTATATATATATATATACACATACATACATACATACATACATACATACATACACACATACAGTCATGTGAAAAGTAAGTACACCCCATGTAAAGTTTTGACTTTTTCAACATATTTCAAAATACAGCTATTTGATATTCATTTCAACAATATTGATAGATAAAGGTGATATAATATAACAAATATCATGAAACATTTACATTTTGTAGTCCATTGTATAATTTAAATAAACATAAATGCAAATTTCACATGTGGAAAAAGTAAGTACACCCTTGGCTCTAATAGGTGGTATTGCCCCCTTTGGCAGAAACAACCTCAAGGAGGTGTTTCTTATAACTGTCTACCAGTCTCTGACATCGACTGGTAGAAACTTCTGCCCACTCCTCCATGCAGAATTCTTTCAGCTGTGCGATGTTTGAGGGGTTTCTTGCATGCACAGCTCGTTTCAAATCCCCCCACAACATATCGATGGGATTTAGATCCGGGCTTTGACTTGGCCATTCCAGAACCCTCCATTTCTTTATTTTCAGCCATTCCTTGGTGGATTTACTGGTATGTTTAGGGTCATTGTCATATTGCAAGGTCCACCTTCGGTTGAGATTCAACTTTCTGACAGATGGCCTCACATTATCCTCAAGCCCCCTCTGGTACAATGAAGAATTCATAGTGGATTCTATGATGGTGACCTGCCCAGGCCCTGATGCAGCAAAGCTGCCCCAAACCATAATATTTCCACCACCATGCTTTACAGTTGGTATCAGGTTCTTGTGGTCAAATGCTGTCTTTGGTTTTCGCCAAACATGTCTTCTGGTACTGTGGCTAAATAGCTCTGCCTTTGACTCATCTGTCCAGAGCACATTGTTCCAGAAGTGCTGGTCTTTGCCTTGGTGTTCATTAGCAAACTTTAGTCTTGCCCTAATGTTCTTTCTGGACAGCAAAGGTTTCCTCCTGGCACACCTACCATGTAGATCAAATTTGTGCAGCCTCTTTCTAATGGTAGACTCGTGCACTTTGACATCAACAGTGGCAAGAGATACCTGTAGGTCCCGTGATGACATTCTGGGGTTCTTCGAGACTTCTTTCAGCATCTTGCGGTCTGCTCTCGGGCTGAACTTGCTGGGGCGGTCTGGCCTGAACAAGTTGGCAGTTGTTTGGAATCTTCTCCACTTGTCGATGATCTTCCGGACAGTCGAATGATTGTTTTCAAATTGTTTGGAGATCTTTTTAAATCCTTTCCCAGACTCGTAGGCATCTATAACCTTCTTTCTGAAGGCGTCAGAGAGCTCTTTTGATCTAGGCATGGTGACGCCGCACACTTCAACAACAAAGAGCAAAACAAACTAAATGTCTGAGGTTTAAATAAGACAGGTTCCTCCAAGATCCTCTCTAACGATGTTCTAATCATTTGCACCTGAGCTGGTGCACCTGATTCTAATTTTAGGTATTTGCAGTAGTGATAAATGTAGGGGTGTACTTGCTTTTTCCACATGCGAAATTTGCATTTATGTTTATTTAAATTATACAATGGACTACAAAATGTAAATGTTTCATGATATTTGTTATATTATATCACCTTTATCTATCAATATTGTTGAAATGAAGATCAAATAGCTGTGTGTTGAAATATGTTGAAAAAGTCAATCTTTACATGGGGTGTACTTACTTTTTCACGTGACTATATATATATATATACACGCACATGCGCACACACACAGGGTGAGTCAGAAATATGGTCATTTTTAAAATTAGTGTGAAGGAAATAAATTATATATCAAAACAAATTCTTACAAGAAATTGAAGTACATAACATGCCATGTATTTGTGGAAAAGAACATCAAGGAGATGCGCACCATTTCGTCTGACACATGCCTCCAATCTTGAATGCCAATTATTCATGACGTTCTGCAACATGGTCTCATCAATATCATTGATTTTGCGTCTGATGTTTTCCTTAAGTTCATGAAGAGTTTTTGGATGGTTAACATACACTTTGTCCTTCAGATATGACCACAAGAAATAATCTAATAATAAATAATAATATATATATACAGTGAAACCTTGACTTACGAGTGCACCAACTTACGAGTTTTCCGAGATACGAGCCGTCGCTCGGGCGGTTTATTGCTTTGAGATGCAAGCCGAGATCTGAGTTACGAGCTTACGCCACCCGCCACCAAGTGGGTTCCGGTCACGTGGTTATCTTGCCGTGCAGGCATCTCTGCCGTATATCGCTGCTGCTTTGTTTTCGCATTTTGGTTATTTTGGAGCTTACGCCACCCGCCACCAGGTGGGTTCCGGTCACGTGGTTATCTTGCCGTGCAAGCATCTCTGCCGTATATCGCTGCTGCTTTGTTTTCGCATTTTGGTTATTTTGGAGCTTACGCCACCCACCACTAGGTGGGTTCCGGTCACGTGGTTATCTTGCCGTGCAAGCATCTCTGCCGTATATAGCTGCTGCTTTGTTTTCGCATTTTGGTTATTTTGGAAAATTTCTTAGTTTTAACCATGGGTCCTAAGAAATTGAGTGCCAAGGGCAGTACTGAGAAGAAGAAGAGGATGATGTGCTTGGATATAAAACACGCAATCGTCGAAAAACATGAGCGAGGTGTGCGTGTTGTCGACTTGGTGAGGCGGATGTGAAGGCAGCTGAAGATTCTATTATAACTTTTGCCGAAATGATAGAAGCCGAACGATACATCCCCCAGCAAATCTTCAACTGTGACGAGACAGGGCTCTTCTGGAAAAAGATGCCGAGGAGGACGTATATAACGGCAGAGGAG
Organism: Myxine glutinosa; assembly: GCF_964187855.1. Taxonomy (NCBI): domain Eukaryota; kingdom Metazoa; phylum Chordata; class Myxini; order Myxiniformes; family Myxinidae; genus Myxine; species Myxine glutinosa. Next base: position 31,527 of record NW_027616993.1, read on the forward strand.
AAGAGCATGCCAGGCCACAACTTGTTCAGAGTGCTGGCGATAGCTCGCCTTCTCTTTGTGGAAAACACGGTGAGATCCTTAACATCCAACAACTGATGGGACGCAAACGGGGCGCCCAGTTTAGCGGTACACACATTGATGAATCACCCTGCCTGTGATTCACCCATGACAGGTTATAGCTGGGTCGGGATTCAAACCCAGGCTGGACAGTTTAGAGTCAAGTGTGCGTACCTCCAGTCCAGGCCATCCTGCCAACTTGTATGCTGCATACAGGTGAAATATAAAGCGCAAGATATTTTTATATATACTGTATATTTAAAAAAAAATTGGTGTGGTTTTTGGCGGGCTGGAACGGATTAATAGCATTTCAATGCATTTTAATGGGGAAATTTAATTTGAGAAACGAGCAAATTGAGTTACGAGCTCGGTCACAGAACGAATTAAACTCGTAAGTCAAGGTTTCACTGTATGTATATATGATCAAGGCACCATTCATATATATTCATATATATTCATATATATTCATATATATTCATATATATATGTATCGTGTGTGAGTGTTCAAACTCAGGCTAGATTGCTCGGAGGTGAGTGTGAATACCTTTTAGGAGTTCTATCCTATCTTTCCAGCTCAGTCTTGCTCTTATTTTTTGGTTATTCAGTTTCTTGGAAGTGAAAATTACAGCAACAGAATTATTTTTTTGCAAATTTAAAGACTACAAGGAGTTATTAAGTAAACAAAATATGTTGGTAAGAACTAAGTAGGGTGGATGAATTGAGAGAAGTGAAGGTTGTTTATCCTCCTTGTGCTGTTCGGTGCATCATTGGCTCAGGGTTACAATCCTGAATGAGTTGCCATTCCGATGCAGGAAACACGACAGAGGGCAGGGTAGGAATGTGTAATTTATTCAGGGTGCAAGCAATAGCTCGCCTTGTCTTCGCAAAGCACACCGTGGGATGTTTAACATCCATTAACTAATGTTGGCAGATAGGACGCTCTGTTTAACGTCCATCTGATGGTCGGCACACACATTCATTGATCACCCTGACTGCGAAACACCAGGGTGATAGTTTATAGCTGAACCGATATTCTAACACGGGTAATGCCATACAGGCTTCCAGCCACAGGTAATGATTTCTTGAAATATAACCAGGGCAGATGGAAGAACAATCATTCATTTTCATTTTTTCCAGGCTATAATAGTCCTTGACATTTCTGTTTTTTTTACGGATGAATTATTGGGGTGTGAAAGCTTTATTTTCTTTTCAGTCGGAAAATGTCTTCAAGAAATGTTTAGAAATTGCTCGGTGCTTTTAGCTTTTTTTGTCATAATAACTGCAATCATTTATTTCTGTGGCAATGACTGGTAACATCCAAGGATAACTTGGATAAAAGATCACTCCCAAGACCAATAATGGATCAGCATGGATTAGTCCGGACAGAGGGCATTCTTGGTGTCCATGCCTGGTGTTGGCTTAGTGGTTAGGGTGCCGGCTTGGGATCCTAGGATCCTGGGTTCGAATCCCGGTCGATCGCTGAATTAACGCCAGGGGGGTTGACTCAGCCTGTCATCCTTCCGAGGTCGGCAAATTGAGTACCAGCTTGCTGGGATGAATGATCACGGTGTGTACCGCACCTCAGAATAGGCACACTGTATCCCTGCGCATCGTAAGAGCGTGACCAAGGGTTGGCGTCAGGAAGGGCATCCGGCCATAAAAACATTGCCTCAAACAGGGAACCATGATTGTCATGGGGCCCGCAAGGCTAACCCCCGCTCCAGCGGGGAAAAATGGCCTTAAAACGATCATTCATATATATATATTCATTCATGGATTAGTCCGGAGGTTAATCTGTCAATTAAAGGTACAGCGGTGGTGGAATTTGCAGTTCAATCAGCTTTTCCCGAATTGGGAAAGGTTTACTGGAATGGTTGTGGCAAAAAATCTGACAACGTTTGATAGAATCACTGATGGTAGTGATGATCCTGGTAATGAATGCTGACAAAGCAAGAATGCTATAGGGATATTCTGGTGAAATTGCCAAAATCAAGACTCTCTGCTCACCTTCACTCTTTCATTCCTCTTTTCTCCCACCTCTGGAACAAACTCCCTCACTCTCTTCAATCCCACTCCTCCCTCCAGGTTTTTAAAACAGCTGTTCACCACCATCTCTTATCTTCCCCCATACAAAACCTTGATCTTTTCTACCCCCGTTAATTCACCCCAGATCCACTTTTTTGAAATACCGAGTTCTTTCCTTGAAGTCCTAGCAGTGTCCATGTGTTTTATACCTCTCTCACCTCCGCCCCCCCCCCACCCCCCCGCTTCCCATGCCCTCACCCCCCCTCCAAGCCCTCTCTCTCCCACAGATCTCTCGATGTCCCTGTTCTCTGCTGTTGTACTTTTGTGCTTCCCTCTCTCTCTCTCCCCCATCTTGTCTCCCACTCCCTTTATTGTATTACTGTTTTTGGGTTTTTTTTTTTCGTGATTAACCAAAAAACTTTATTGTATTACTCTTACACGAGCAAAAAAAAATAAAAAATGCTTTGACATTTTCTGTTGTTTCCAAGCATGTCATCTGCAGGCACCAGTAAGATGCCCTGATTTTATTTTGGGAATTTTAAAAGACTAATTAAGTGGCATTTTTTACTTCAATTTTTTTTTTCTGCAGAAGATTGAGGCTCATGTAAGAGCGAGGTTTCGGAGGGTAAAGTGTTTTAAATTGATCGTTGGGCAGTTGGACAAAAGCAAGGACATGAATGAACAGGCAGTGCACTACTATGAGATGAGATGGTGATGCATCGCTTTATTTTGAAGCCCTGAAGGGAAGAGTGGGATTGAGCAGCCTCAGGAAAGCAGTTCCAGATCATTTTCTCTCTGTTTATTTAATTTTCTGATCACTTTTATTTTCAATAAAAAAGCCAAATCTCTAATCTACAAAGGGACATTGTTTCGCATCGATAGGGAAAGTGGTTTCTGAGATATAATTATTTAATGTTTTCCTTCAATCGAATATGGCTGCCACACCATGTGACCAATGAAAAAGGTTTTTTTTACAAATGAGATACTCTCAATAGTCAAATACGTGTCAAAGAAGTCGCATACACTACTAGTATAGGCTCTGGGGGGTTGCTTGTGTACATCTCTCTTCTACGGCAAAACTTTTGATTTTCCTGTTCTATATGTTGAGACCCTTGGAAAAAATCTGGGTAACACTCCCAGATCAAGTACGTTTTTTCTGCACACCCCAATACGTGATTATGACTTGAGGCCAATTAGCCGAAATAGCAAAATTCAGTTTTCATGGAATAATTAAAGAGTAGGCAGCTTTAGATTCAAATGTAACATTTATTTATCATGTTTAGACATAACTAACACATTTTTAGCATGGTTCAATACTATAAACTGTCTTTTTTAGGAAAAAAAACACGTCATTTAGCTTCTTTTTCTCCAAAAATCACTTTCAGTTTGAAAGGCGCTCAAAATCCGATCACCTCTCATACACCCAATTATGTAGATAAAGCAACCAAAATTTGTCAGAAGCTTCCTTATGAAGCCCTTTAATAATTCCATGCATCATATTTATGATTCATTATATTGTATAGTGACAGTGGGGTCAAATGTTAACAAAGGTTACCCCTACCCCAAAAAGCGGTATAAACCAAAATTGGTTAAATTGGTCTAACTTTAGAAGTAAGTGTGATATTCGGCTGATTTTGGTGTCTATGTATGGGTTTTTGATAGCAAGCTATTCATTGGAACCATAATCAACCCCTTTTGAATATACCTAATTTGCATAATTTCAAAATGGCCGCCAAACACCTCCTGGCAATGATGTTGACTAAATTTCGCTCAAAATTCAGCTTAAGCAAAACTATTACACTTACATAGCTTAAGGATTCATGAATTATCCTGATTGTCTGATTGTAATCATAATTATTTTTGCCTGATTGTCTGATTGTCTGATTGTCTGATTCTTGAATCTCCCCTACTGACCTCTCTGAACTCCTCATAGGAATGAAAACTGCCACCTGCACTCTTGACCCCATCCCCTCCAGCTTTGTCAAAGCCTCCCTCCCTGCTCTCTCTCCACTTATCATTGCAACAATAAACTCCTCCCTGTCTACAGGCATCGTCCCACCTTCCCTCAAAATTGCTGCTGTTACCCCCATTCTAAAAAAACCTGGTCTAAACCCTGACACCCTAAATAACTTCAGACCCATCTCCAACCTACCCTTTCTGTCAAAAGTTTTGGAACGCGCTGTAGCCACTCAACTCAAACATCATCTCTCTGCCAATAACCTGTATGAAACATTCCAATCCGGATTCCGGTCCAACCACAGTACTGAAACTGCTCTCCTCAAAATCACCAATGACCTTCTCCTCTCCTCTGACGCTGGCAACCTCAACATTCTCGTCCTCCTCGACCTCAGCGCTGCCTTTGACACCATCGATCACACTATCCTCCTCGCCCGACTTGAATCCACCTTTAACGTTACCGGCACTGCCCTCTCTTGGATTAAATCATACCTCTCTGACAGATGCCAGTTCATCTCCATCAATAACTGCAAATCCCCCACTGCTCCCCTCCCCCAAGGTGTCCCCCAAGGTTCAGTTCTTGGCCCCCTCCTCTTCATCCTTTACCTGTCCCCGCTCGGTCACTTAATCCGCCGTCATGGTCTCCAATTCCACTGCTTCGCCGATGACATCCAGCTTTTCATCTCCACCAAGTCCGTCTCCACCGATACCCACTCTATCCTGACAAACTGCATCACTGAAATAAAATCCTGGCTTCAAATCAACTTCCTCAAGCTTAACTGTGATAAATCTGAAATAATCATCATTGGCCCAAAAACGCTCACAAAATCCACCCATAACTTTGCCCTCAACATCGACGGTATCCCAGTATCCACCTCCCCTCACATCCGGAATCTTGGCGTCATCTTTGACCAAACCCTCTCCTTCGACAAATACACTAAACAGATCACAAAGTCAGCCTTCTTTCACCTGAAAAACATCGCCCGTCTCCGCTCATCCCTCTCCTCCACGGCTGCAGAAACCCTCATCCACGCCTTCATCACCTCCCGTCTGGACTACTGCAATAGCCTCCTCTATGGTTCACCCTCAACAATCGCCAATAAACTCCAATACATTCAGAACTCCGCTGCCCGTCTACTCACCCATTCCCGGACCCGTGACCACATCACCCCCGTCCTTTACAAGCTTCACTGGCTCCCCATCCCCCAGAGAATCCAATACAAAATCCTCCTCTTGACATACAAAGCCCTCCATAACCTGGCCCCATCCTACCTGGCTGACCTCCTCTCCAGACACACTCCCACCCGCAACCTCCGCTCTGCTGGTACCAACCTCCTGACCCCCTCCATCCGGACCAAATTCAGATCCTGGGGGGACAGGGCCTTCTCCATCGCTGCTCCCACCCTCTGGAATTCACTGCCTCACACCATCAGAGACTCCTCCTCACTCACCACATTCAAAACATCACTAAAGACCCACCTGTTCAACACTGCATTCAACATTCAACCCACAGCATTTAACCCCTGACTATCTCTTCTCCTTCTCCCTCCTTTTGCTTTAAATATTTCCCTATTGATTCTTGTCTTTTTGCAATTGTTGTTTTCATGTATTGTTATGCATTATGTTTGCCACTCTGTCAAAGCGCCTTTGGGCTTCTGGAAAAGCGCTATACAAAATAAATGAATTATTATTATTATTATTAATTAAAATCATAACATGTCCACAAACCCAATATAACTGTCATAACAAGGAAGCGCGTGCTGTCAATTACCACCATTTACCACCCGTGCAACTTCAATACATGTACTCTTTATCAAGCGACAGGATTCTTGCAGGCATCAGGGGAAGCCTTTTTGCAATGACAAAAATTTACACATTTGACTATGGCGGTCCTACAGGGGCATGTTGACCTGGCACACTTAGTGCATGAACAGACAACTGTCCAATGTGATTCTAGAGTTTTCCACGTTGTCTCAGGTATCAGCTGTTCCTTGTCATGCGTATAACCACAATCCTCTGGCTTAAGTGCGATCACATTTTCAGAATCTTGATGAAACTCCAAAGCATGCATGATATTGTAGGCATTGAAAAAGCTACGCTTCATATGTGGCAGGAGACCTTGGCTGGTTGGTGGCAGGTTGTGATGAGAACTCCTTTTGACATGATGGAAGATCTCCGCACGCAAGTTCGAAAATTTCTTCGCATCGCTTTTTGGTTTCAGTACTTTGACCAAGTAGGATTCTGCATTCTTGATCAAAGGCTGAGAAAGGGTCGGCAACCCTCCAAAGTGCTTCAATAACTTTTCTGGCTCGGCATTCAAGGCGGCTTTCTTGGTCCCAACTTTGCTAGTGATATCACATCCTGTAAGACTGTGTACGGCAGGAAGAACAGCACAGAGTTGACATCCGATGCGCTCGAACAAGGTATGAAGGGGCACATACCGAGTGCTATCTCCAACTCCAGCTCGTACACACAGCTCCTCTAGGTCATGTTGGAGAAAGACAGGCATGTGGTGGAGCAAGGCAACAACTACATCAGTATCATTGGAGATGACAACACATATTTTGTGTCCTTCTTTGAGCGCGTCCAAAACATGAAGGAGTATGCGAAGATCCGCCTCTTCAAATGTGGATTGAAGGTGTACCAGTGCGCTCTCATCTCCGTTGTGCATTTTCATACATTTCCAATCCTCGTTCTCTCTGGTCACCTGTCCGAGTACAGTTGGGTACTGACCGGTATTTGCAATATTTGAACGAACATGGCTGTAGATCAGTTTTTCAAGGAGAAGTTTGTTGTTGTTGGAAGGCCAGAATGTGTTCATATCCTTAGGTAGTGGTGTTGATGGCTCTATTGAAGTATATTCGATGGGTAGAGTGTCACTTCGCCTTTTCCTCTCGCTGTCCTTCACTGATGGGTCATCAGAATACATGTCAAAGACATAGTCAGTCCGCCCAAACCGATGATATATGGCCGAAAATGACATGAAATTTGATAGAAGGTCATTGAATTTGGAGAGTTTCGTAACATTAACCTTTCGGATTGTGGCCATGATGTCAACTACAAATGATGCGTCTTTCCGATGACTATATGTAAATTCTTCCGGTTTTAGGTGCGTCTCCAACTCCTTCAGTAGCTGGCTCTTTGCTGGTTTAGTCATCATTCCTGCATCATCAAACAACACTGGGGAGGGAACAACATCGTACTTTAAGAGATCATCAGTGGTGAGGCCACGCTCCCGAGCTATTTCTATGTTTCTCTCAGCGATGTTCATCTCCTTCACTGTCGTCTTGGTAGTCTTCTGTGGCTTCTTTCGAAGAGTTTTCATCGTCTTCAAGTTTGTGCGGTGAATGGTACTGCTTATTCGTTCAGTCTTGGTGACAAACCTTTCCTTTCTGAATTTCAGGTACTTCTCTTTTCCTTTTGAAAAGGCATTGAGCATGTCAGTTTTTATATCATTGGACATAACCTCTTTTGTCACAAAGTTTTGTAGTGTTTTGGAACCGTCTAGAGACAGAGGGGACCCCTTCTCTTCAATGAATCTCATCATCTCCTGAATATGTCCTTCTTTGCGATTCGTTGTGGCTTGAGATGATGCGTGGTGGCTGTAAGTCTCATGTGTCCTGTCAATCACATCACCGTATTGCCGATGTAGGTTCTTCACTGCCATCATTTCATGGTATATTAGGTCCCACTGGGCGACATACTGTTTTTGCTTTGCATGTCCAATGACTCCATCGCTGCACTTAGATGAAAGGTTAATGCTTTGCTCTAATTTCTGGTCTCCTCCAACAGCGGTGAATCGGCCGGGTATCTCTCTGATTGAAAAATTGCCTTTGGCAAATTGTTCATGAACTGATGGTGCAGTCTCAGGTAGACGTCGCATGTCTTCAAGGTAGAGAGAACACCATCGCAAGTAGTTGGTCGCAGCCAGAAAGGCTGAAGCACGGCCTGATTCACTAATGCGATATTTCGTGTACTGTTGTTTGTGTGATTTACTGTCACAGATAATACACTTCACTTGACGTAAGGCTGTTGTGGACGTCTCTGTATTCGGTGGATGTCGGACGGCCTTAGAACGAGTACTTCTATCTTCTTCCTGCTCAGAACGGGACAGGTCTTGGCATACAGCGAGACTCTTCCTTTTCCTATTGAGAACTGAAGTCATGGTGTATTTTTTGTAACAGTCATTGGTCACATGATAAACAAACCCCTCTCCTTTAACCAGCTTAAGCCGTTTGGAAACTTGATCATTGTGGATGTAACTTGCTTCTCGTATCCTTTGCAACCATTAGTTGTGCTCACAGTTTTATCCCCCGCGCTTTTCTGGCAGATGATGCAGTTGGTCGCATCAAACGAACTGTCTTCGGGCGGTCCTGAGAGAGTAACAGACTCCATCGTCAGCGGCCACGCCTGAAAAACAAAAAATGGATATTAGTTACGTTTGTACGGCTGTAAAAATCGGCAAGGTCGGACCATATGCTGAAAATATAAAATGTGAAAGACTGATAAGCCACAAAGAAACCCATGTTTATCCCTATTAAAGGGCTTCATAAGGAAGCTTCTGACAAATTTTGGTTGCTTTATCTACATAATTGGGTGTATGAGAGGTGATCGGATTTTGAGCGCCTTTCAAACTGAAAGTGATTTTTGGAGAAAAAAAAGCTAAATGACGGTTTTTTTCTTCTAAAAAAGACAGTTTATAGTATTGAACCATGCTAAAAATGTGTTAGTTATGTCTAAACATGATAAATAAATGTTACATTTGAATCTAAAGCTGCCTACTCTTGAATTATTCCATGAAAACTGAATTTTGCTATTTCGGCTAATTGGCCTCAAGTCATAATCACGTATTGGGGTGTGCAGAAAAAACGTACTTGATCTGGGAGTGTTACCCAGATTTTTTCCAAGGGTCTCAACATATAGAACAGGAAAATCAAAAGTTTGGCCGTAGAAGAGAGATGTACACAAGCAACCCCCCAGAGCCAGGAGTATACCGGTCGGAAGTTTTAGAACACCTCAATTTTTCCAGTTTTTATTGAAATTTACGCAGTTTAATGTCTCAATGTGCTCTGAAATTAAGCAGAGAACAAATAAACAATTGGAGATAAAAAAAGAAATCATAGAATCATTTTGTTTAACAAAATTTAATTTAAGTTTTTGACTCAGCAAAGTAGCCACTTTTTGCAGATATAACCGCCGAACACACTCGTGGCACTCTTTCTACAATGGAAATCAAATATTGTTCAGGAAGTTCTTCCCAACACTGTTGCAGAAGTTCCCACAAATGTGTTGCACTTGTAGGTTGCTTTGCATTCACCCTTCTGTCCAGTTCATCCCAAACCAGCTCGATGGGGTTTAAGTCTGGAGACTGTGCTGGCCATTGCATGATTTGAAGCCTACCGTCTTGTTCTTTTCCTCGAAGGTAGTTTTGACATAGCCTGGAGGTGTTTTTAGGGTCATTATCTTGCTGTAGGATGAACCCCTGACCAACTAGGTGTATACCAGAGGGTATTGCATGGCGCTGCAAAATGCTGTGGTATCCCTTTTGGTTCAGGGTGCCAGTCACTCTGTGGAAGTCGCCGACTCTGGATCCAGCAAAAGAGCCCCAGACCATCACGCTTCCTCCTCCATGTTTGACAGTTGGTGTCACACACTGAGGAACCATCCTTTCCCTACTCGACGGCGTACAAAAACCCTGCGTGATGAACCAAAGATTTCAAATTTTGTTTCATCGGTCCATAAGATCTTCTTTCAGTCTTCAGATGGCAAAAGAAGAAAAAGAGGGTTGCCTGGGCCATGAAGCACCGCCAGTGATGTTTTGCATGTTTACAAGAGATTTGTGCAACCAAACTTGAGAAAAGCTATTACATTTTCAGGGTAAAGTAGTTTTAGTAAATGTCTATTTAAAAAAATCTATCACATGATATTCACAGCAAAAAAATCTCAAAGCTTCCTTTTTGACGTACCCAGAAAACGATACAGACATATACCATTACGATAAACTGTTTATGCATGTTTACAAAGCGAGCGGATTTGGCATCGATGCTTGCTCATTCAATTTCGCAATTCAAATCCGTTTTGAAGATGAATAAAATGTAACACTTCTCACTTTGAGTATAGATCTCGTGATTTCACTGATTAACTGATACCTACATTGCTATATCTATTGAATTATGGAATCACAATTGACCAAGAATCTCTTTCATGAGCAGGTTGTGTGGTGATTATGAGGAAAGGAAGGTTAGATATCTCTGGGGGATGGAATTTGGATCATAAAACCCACTTTCTGACATGATGCAGCATATGAAACATACCACCCTTCATTGCGGTCATGAAGCTGGCTATCCCATCTGCAATGTGGAGGCTAAGAAGCATTTCCAAGAACAGGCTTTGGGTCTGGTGGCACTGCTATCTATTTCGACCCGAGTATTTGATTAAAGTGGGGATGAAAGTGTAAGTTTAGTAAACAAAGCGGAATGGTGGGAGGGTCAATACTACATACATTTGCAAGTGAATGCAATATGTCACCTGCTGCCCCCAATCCCCTGGCCCTCCATCCATTTTTTTTTGTTCCCCGTCACACCGCGGAGCGAAAGGGGGACTATGGTTTTCCCCTCCGTCCGTGTGTCTGTCCGTCCATCCGTCCGTCCGTGCGTGCGTGCATAAGCAAAGGACCGCATTCGAATTTGGTGTGTGGGTGCAACCCACGTCAAAATCCAAGATGGCCGCCGCCATGTATGTCTGATGCCATGCATGTCTGAACCTTGTGAGCTGAATATCTCGAAAAATAAGCGAAGTACCAACTTCTAATCCGGTGTGTGGGTGTATCTAGGCATAAGGAAGAAAGCTATTGAAAATTTGGTCGCCACGTCAAAATACAAGATGGCCGCCGCCATGTATGTCTGAACCTTGTGAGATGAATATCTTGAAAAATAAGCGAAGTACCAACTTCTAATCTGGTGTGTGGGTGTATCTAGGCATAAGGAAGAAAGCTATTGAAAATTTGGTCGCCACGTCAAAATCCAAGATGGCCGCCTCCATGTATGTCTGAACCTTGTGAGCGAAATATCATATCATATAGCATGTTTTCTGCGTCTTCCACTTTGTCAACTCGCATCACTTCCCCGACGGGGGACCGAGGCGTAACGCTTGTTTTTTTTACAAAACCTGTACAGAACACTTTCTTCAAGTGTTCATATCAAGTTGCCCCAAGTATCAAGTTTCCTTCAAGAGAAAATATAGGCTTGTGCCCAGTCTTGTCTGGATTGGTTTAAATATAAAGGCTTGGCAGGCCAAAATCCATAATTGTGCAACCATTTTTGACTTTCAATCCCAGTAAGATCAAAAAGAAGACACCAAACTGATATCGAGCTGCTGTAGTCAATAGGGGCCCTGGCAAGGTACTTTTAGTATCAACTCTGGTCTGGATTGGATGAAGTATAAATGCTTGGAAGCCAGAAGCCTTAATTTCATGTCTGATTTTGAGCTTTGACCCCCTATAGAATGTAAAGAAAAGGACCAAACTGTAATCTCTCGATGTCAATGTGTGAGGGCATATGATGTGATGAAAGGTATCATTTTGCCAATTCCCACCTGAACTTCTTGAAAGAGGTATTGGAAGCCAAATGCTTTAATTTTATGACCGATGTTTGCCTTTGACCTTTGTGTAATCTCGAAAGTGACTCCATTCGAAATGGTTAAATGTATCGCCACAGGGACTGCTTAGAAGGACATTTGTGCCAACTTTTATCTCTATCGACTGAAATACAAGGGAATAGAAATGCAACACGTGTTTTTTGTGTTTTTCTTTTGTGTGTTTAACCTTTGACTCCTTAAAATTGGAAAGGAGGCCTAACTTGAAAAAATGAAAATAATGTGTATTGAATCAAGTTACCTCCATGCTACATTTAAAGATAATTAATTAGCTCAGGCATGAAGAGATTGTGTGTGATTGCAATTGTTGGAAATAAGGAATTAGAAAGACATAAAGACACAGGAAAATCTAGAATGGCACTCAATAGAGCGCATATCTCTGCCGGGCTGAACAGTTTGTTTTGTATCCCACTGATAGGGTCTGATCTGGATTCGGACCTGAACCAAAATCTAATCGGCTTGTTCTTGTCACAAACCCACCCTGTCCACCTGGTTTCATCGATATCTATCCACAACGTTTTGAGGTATTGTGCTCTGTCCTTTTTATCCCAATCTCTCGGTGGTGAAGAATCATTAAAAAAATTCCCAGATTCGGATCTTCACCAGAAATCTAATCAATTCGTCCTTGCCACATATTAAATCTGTCTACCAAAATTTGGCCGAATCCATCCATAACTTTTTGAGATATCCAGCTTACAGACAAACAGATAGACAGACAGATAGACAGACAGACAGACAGGGGTGAAAACATAACCTCCATCTACCTTCAGTGGCAGAGGTAACTACAGTATATACCTCTCATTCCTTAAGTAGGGGAAATTATAATAAACACACCAAACCAAATTATTAATAATTTTGTACAGATGTCCTTATCTGTCTGTATAGAATTTTTAATTTGTTGGACAAGAGAGAGAAAATGCAGATTACACCTTAGTTTTTAAAAATATTTTTATTTTTTTATTTTTTGGTGTACATGATCGAGGCTCGTGAAAGAGCGAACATTTATCACACAAAAAATCAAACAGACACACAAAACATATAATAAGGGGAGCGGTAGACAAGATGGGGAGAGAAGTGGAAGCACACAAACACAACATTTGAGAGCAGGGACATAGGGAGATCTCTCAGAGGGAGAGGGCTTGGGGGGGGAAGTGGGAGGAGGTGTGGGAAGGGGGGGGGGGGTGGGAGAAGTATAAAACACAAGGACACTGCAAGGACTTCCAGGAAAGAAGTTGGTATTTCAAAAAAGTGGATCTGGGGTGAAGTTAGCGGGGGCAGAAAAGATCAAGGTTTTGGATGGGGGAAGATAAGGTATGGTGGTGAACAGCTGTTTTCAAAACCTGGAGGGAGGAGTGGGATTGAAGAGAGTGAGAGAGCTTGTTCCAGAGGTGGGAGAAAAGAGGAATGAAGGAGTGAAGGTGAATGGAGAGTCTTGATTTTGGCAGTTTAACCATAAGAGGGTTGCAGGCAGATCTTGTGCGACATGTAGGAATATTTGGGGGACAGATCCCAGGGAGACCTGGTGGAGATAGGCCGTAGAGGAGTCGGGAGAAGACAGAAAGACCACCAACCTAACCTACCTGCGGTGAGTAAGTGAAAGGCCCTCGGAGTTAGCTTCATCCTGGGAGATTCCAATGATTCTGAAAGCTTTGGTTTCAACAGCGTGAAGCCGAGCTAGGTGTGAGGCAGGAGCACCGGGCCAGAGGGGAGAACAGTATTCCATTGAGCTGCGGATGAAAGCCTTATATGTGGCGAGGAGCTCAGGTGTGCCAAGGAAGGACTTCGCACAACGGAGGATGCCCAGTCAGCGACTGGCTTTGGAGGCCAGTTTGGAAATGTGGTTTTCCCAGGAAAGATCAAGGCAGATAGTGAGACCCAAAAGCTTGAGTGACAGAACTTCTTGGAGAGGATTGTTCAGAAAGTAGATGGGAGGGTTGTCCAGTCGGTCTTTTCAGACAGACATAGTAAGAGTGTGAGATTTGTCAGGATTGAAAGACATGTTCCACTTGTTTGACCAGTCTGATTTTGTCCAGGTCTGCAGAGATTGAGGATGCTGCAGACTGCTGATCTGAGGGATGAGGAATGGAGCGGCAGAGAGTGGAGTCATCAGCAAAGAGATAGAGAGGATTTTCAAGAGAGCCAGAGAGATCATTGATGAAGACCAGAAAAAGCACAGGGCCCAGAACACTGCCTTGGGGTACTCCAGCCTGAAAAGGAAGGGGGAGATGAGAGAAACCCATTCAGGGCCGCACGTTGACCGACTAGAGAGGAAGTCCGCAAGCCATGCATGGAGATTTCCGTGGATACCATAGGAGGAGAGTTTGGTGAGCAGAGCTGGGTGCCAGACAGTATTGAAGGCACATGATATGTCAAGGGAGACAGCTCTAATTTCCTGTTTGGCAATGAGGACCTCCATCCATTGTTGAGACAGCAGAAGCAGCATGTCCAGAGTGGAGTGACCTGGTCTGACACCAAATTGATGATCAGAGATCAAGCCATTGGAGAAGAGGAAAGATTTGATATCCGAAGCAATGATCGATTCCATGACTTTGCTTATAATTGGGAGAAGGCTGATTGGTCTGTAGTTGCAAGGATCTGTTTTTACACCTTTTTTGTGTAAAGCGGTGATGTTGGCTGATTTCCAAGCTGATGGCAGATGACCTTGAGCAAAAGAGAGCGTGAGAGAACAGAAATAGGGATTGAAAGAGCAGCAGAGCAGGATTTTAGGCAGCTGGGTATGACTGGGTATGGTGGGTACAGGGAGGGATGGGTTTGGGACACAAGATTTAGAGGCAAACACAGAGTTGAGGCATTCAGCTTTTTCACGTGCGGAGTCAGCTGTGTAGCCGTTTGAGGTAATGGAGGGGGAACAAACACCAGAAACAGATTTGACCAGACGCCACCAGGATTTGGAAGAGGGAGACAGGTTTGAGAGTTCGGTCTTGAGAGTGGAGAGATATTGTTTCCTGTCTCTCGTGAGGGTGGGCACACACTTGTTTCGGGCTTTGTGAAAGGAAAATAGATTTCCTTCCATTGGATTTGCTTTCCAGGAGGTGAAGGCAAGTTGTTTCTGGGCAACTGCCTCACCACAAGATTCCATGTACCATGGACGGGAGGAAGGGTATGACACCTGAAGACGAGATGGGATAAATTTGTGCATGAGAGAGAGCTATTTACTTTGGAAGAATTCCCCGGATGAGTTGATGTCAGAGGCGGTCGAGATGGGAGACCAGTCCAGATGATTGATGGCTACTTGAAGACCGTGCCAGTTGGCCTGCGTGAAATGCCAGACTCGTCGACGCTGAGGAGGCTCTCTGAGTAGTCAGAGAGATGTCCACTTTACCAAGCACATGGTCAGATGAGCCGATTGAAGCAGAAGAAGAGCAGCAGACATTTGCAGGGAAATTAGTCATAACCAAGTCTAGAAAAGAAGATGCTCCGTTGACTGAGATCCGGTCGGGAAATTGACAGATTGTATCAGTCCCAATGAGTCGCAGAAGTCCTTTGCTGAGGAGCCATGGCTGGTGAGAGGTACCCACACCCAGCCAACTGGCATGGTGACAATTGAAATCACCACATATGAGGAAGAGAGAGTTGGGATGAGTAGATAGAAGTTGGTCCATATTATCAGACAGCGAGATGTAGATGGAGTCATCACTGTTTGGTGGACAGTACAACACACATATGAACAAAAGGTGGGAGCGAAGGGGAAGCCGTAGCCAGAGGTACTCCTGTGGGTGAGGTGGAAAGAGGGCAGTGCAGGGAGATTGAGGAAGAGAGTTTTTGATAAAGATAGCAACCCCACCTCCAGGACGAGGCTCCGATCTATCATACCGGAGGAGGGAGTAACCCGGGAGAGATATTATGGAATCAGAGACATCATGAAGGAGGAAAGTTTCTGTTAAGCAGATCAAGTCTGGTTTGTCAGAAGCAACCTGTATGGAGAGATCAGTCAAGTTTGAGCGAAGGCCCCAGATGTTTCAGGTCCATACCGTTAATGAAGAGGAAGGGGGAGCATCGGATACAGAACAGGGGGGAGGGGGGGAGGGGTAGGGTTAAGATGTGGAAGAGGAGGAAGAGGTAGGGAGAGCTGTTGAATGTGTGTCAGAGATTTCAGAATAGCTAGGAGAAAGGGAAGGATGGGGTGGACAAAAGGTTTGATGGTGATTGGGTGAGCCACAGTGAAGTGTTGTTTGAGGGCGGGGGGGCAGAGCGAGGAAGAAGGTTAGGGGAGATGGAGGTGAGAGAAGGTGAGAAGAAGCGGGGAGGATGCTTTGAGGAGAAGGGGTGAGGGGGGAATTGGAGAAAAAATGAGGGTGGGGAGATTTGAAGGGGAGGGGCGAGGGGGGAGTTTAGGAGGGGAGGGGTGAGGGGGAAGTTTAGGAGGGGAGGGGCATGGGGGGAGTTTTAGGAGGGGAGGGGTGAGGGGGGAGTTTAGGAGGGGAGGGGTGAGGGGGGAGTTTAGGAGGGGAGGGGTGAGGGGGGAGTTTAGGAGGGAAGGGGCAAGGGGGGAGTTTGGGAGGGAAGTGGCAAGGGGGAGTTTAGGAGGGGAGGGGTGAGGATGGAGTTTAGGAGGGAAGGGGCAAGGGGGAGTCTCGGAGGGGAGTGGTGAGGAGGGAGTTTAGGAGGGAAGGGGCAAGGGGGGAGATTTGAAAGGGATGGGTGATGGGGAAGATTAGGAGGGGAGGGGTGAGTTTGGATTTTAGAAAGTGTTGTACTATTAATGGGAAACGGACATTTATTGCAAAATGAGTTTCTTGTGACCTTCGAGTCAGAGATCTGTTTGAAGACGCTGGAGGAGGGGTGGAGTGCAGGTGAGTTTAGGGAACGTAGGAAGGGGGGAACTGAAAGAGATGGATTTTTTTTTTTTAAATGAATAGATTTGGTGAGCAAGTCGAAAGCAACCTTTTCAAGAAGAAGAAGAAGAAAAAAGTGTTACAAGTACAGATACATTCAAAGTACACCGCCCCCATGCCAAATAATTAAATACCCTCCAGCTCGGCATTGCCGGGGCGCCCGAGGTGCCCTGGCAATACCGCCGTGCAGCTCATAGAGAGACTGTATTGGGCGGGAGAGGTGTACAACAATTGATTGATTAATTGCATAATTAAAAGCAATAAAAGATTATCATAAAATATTTTCTTAATGAATTGGCTCATAGCATAACTAAACCACTGGTGCTTCATCCGAAGATGTATCTTTTAGAAATTTAATCAAATAAGCCATTAATAAAAAATTAATTGATTTATCAATAAATAATTTATCGATTAAATGATTAATTAATAAATCAAAAATATCCTTTATAGCCACATCACTTGGTCACTGTCATGTCCAAATATCAGCTTCCTAGCTGAAAAGGTGCCTGAGATATTGCCCAGATGAGAAAGAAAATAAATAAATGATTATTAATGAAAATAAATAAATAATAATCATCAAAAATAAAATAGTTAATCAATTGGCTCATATAATACATAAACCACCACCATTTCATCCGAATCTTACTAAAAAAAAATTAAAAAAATTAGTCGTGAATTGAATAATTAAATAATTAATCGATTAATTAATTGATCAATAAATCAAAAATACCCTTTACGTTTACAGCCAAATCACCTGGTCATTGTCATGTCCAAATATCAGCTTCCTAGCTCAAAAGGTGTCTGGGATATTGGCCAGATGAGAAAGAAAATAAATGAATAATTAATAATGAAAAATAAATAAATAATAATCATAAAAAATTTAAATAATTAATCAATTGGCTCACAGAACACATAAACCACCACCATTTCATCCGAATCTGTAACAAAAAAAAAAAAAAATTAGTCGTGAATTGTATAATTAAATAATTAATCGATTAATTGATCAATTGATTAATCAGTAAATCAAAAAAATAGCCTTTGCAGCCAAATCACCTGATATTGGCATGTCAAAATATCAGCTTCCTAACTTAAAAGGTGCCTGAAGAGAACGGATATGTATAAGTACTTAATGAATCGCTAATAATTAAATAACTCATCAATTATAGTAGGGGAGCTCCCAATAGAGTTCGTGACCATTTTCCCGTGATCAAGGTTTGAAGGTTGATTTTGAAAGATAAAAATATATATAAAAAAATAAGCTTGGGTATCTTTTTTTAAAATGCGGGCTAACTCGGCCAGAGGACAAAATCCAAGATGTCCGCCAAAACCGCGAAATCGGGCATATTTCCGCCTACGTGAATGCTACATATACATATTGGGTGTCCATATGTGGGTTTTTCTGAGCCCAGATCTTGCATCTTACATCAGTCAAGTGATATTGTGACTTAAAATGATATTAAATGATTAATGTTGACCAAAATCCAAGATGGCCGCTGCAAAAAACCATGTATTGTATATGTTCATAATTGTGCATACCATAGATTCATCGCTGGCGTCTAAATACAGTTTTACATGACTAGTGTTTTCATTTATAACCTTACTGTTACTATGAATGACTTTTTGAGCAGGCAACGAACCAAGATGGCTGCCTCTCGCCCGTTAGATAAGCAGTTATGGCTACTGTACATTGTATCTATTGCAACGTCTTTTATTTGACACAATGTTCAAGGTTTTCATTTGCAATCAGTAAGAAAGAATTTATCTTTCTCTATTTTGTTTTATTATATTTACAGTGACATGACATTACATTTACAAGCAGTGATACACATTGCACAAGTAGCATATACGGTAGGGTTGAAAATGACAATAGTTGTTATAACAGTTTGTTTGTGTTGGATAGATTGAAATTGTTATTCACTGTCCGAATCGTCCGTCTCGGACCCAGACTCGACTGGATCATCCATAGTTGGGCTGCTTTCCAAAGCCTGAGTTAGTTTTTCTGGGAGTGCTGGGTGAATGTACCTCAATGGAAGACACATGCCTTCCTCGAGATGCCAGCCATGAGATAAAGGAGACGGTGGCGCATCAGGTTTTTCGTAGTTGAGCAACACGTAGGTTTGATAGTTCACTCTCTTGACTTTCAAATCGTGGGATTCTTTGTCTGGTGGAAGCCGCAGTATTGATTTCCTTTTCATTTGTCGCCACTTCCTGGCCCGAGCATCACACAGAGTGGTACTTTGTTTGTCCTTGTATATGTACCGTATGGTGTACAGCGTCATATGATCAAGCACCTGCTGAGGGACCGGTAGGTGTTTCCCTACTTCACTGAGGAACGCTCTAGCTTCAGGTGAAGTGGATGATATGTCGAAGATGGTTTTCTTCCCATGTCCAAAGAATGCTGCTGTTGTGTCTGAGCCGCTGTGGACGTGAAGAGGAACTATGATATCTGCTATTTCCTTCGGGCAGAAAGCTGTTCAATCTATGAACTGCTTTTTGTACTTCATTGCGAGCACCCCTTCAGTTCTATGAGCAACATACGATGCCAATACAAGCACGTCCGTATCTTCTGCGTCGATGATAACAGGTGTTTCTATTCCAGCTTTACGTATTTGTGAGTAGATGAAGAACATGCATGTGTCTGCTTCTAACTGTTCACACTGGAAGTCTGTAACAGGCAAACCTGTCGATAGATTGACACATGTGGGCCCAACGCAGTAGACAAATTCAGTGTTAGAATAGTTTCGGTACAACACGCTGAACTCGTTTCTGAGAAAGATCTGTAGGTGCTGCTTGTTTGTTGCATTGTGGAAGAAGTCTTGAAATCCTTTGGCAGATGGGAATTTGTCCGACTGCTTGAAAAATACATTCTTGGAGCCATCTGAAAATCCAGAAGTGCTTTTTCGAAGCTTGCGTTCGCTATCCTTGACGGTCAGGGAAACATCATATCTGTCATTGACAAACACAACTTGTGATGCATATTTATGTCTGCTCATAATGACGGCGAACACCTTCGATGCGTAGTCTCCCCAGGTGTAGGAAATTCCATCAGCCTTTTCCCTGTCTTCTACCGATGGCGTAGACAAACGCCATATAAATCCCATGTCCAGGATCGCCGTGTACTTGTCTGGTGTTGGTTCCAACGCATGTAGCTTGAATTTTTCTACCAACTTAGATTTTTGCACTTTTTTCATGGTGCCGTTGATATTGAATATTGGCAGACATTCATCTGTGACTCGGTACGACATTATCTCTGACAAGGTAAAATTTTCGGTGTCATTTTCAGCAAGTGAGACAACTGCTGCCATCGCTCTGTTCTCCATTGCGTCTGACTTCATGATGCGCTCGCCAGTCTTGACTGAAGGTGGGTTGCTGAAGTTCCGTCTCAAATTCCTGTGAATGGTTGCATGGAAAGGTTTGTTGCTGCTGAACATTCTGTCTTCACAGAATGCCTTCAAGCATTTCTCGCCATCGGTGTGGACCGATTCAAAATCTTGAATGAGGTCATCAGAAGCTACCATTCCAGACTGTAGTGACTTCAAGACCTTGTTTTCTTCATTGAAAGGGTCACAGCCGAATTCAGTGATGCAGTTGTTAATATCTTGTACAGCTTGTTCGTCTTCCTTCATGCGAGTGGGAGCATTTTCACTGTGATGTCGTTTTGATTCTGATGTGCTGGCAAGATCATGCAGTGAGGATCGGACTCTATTAACATTGTTAGCATTTCGGGAATGTGACAGCAGCATCTTTTCGTTCTTCAAAATTTTGAGCCAGCCAGCTTTCATCTTTGAACCCTTGTTCATTGTCATCTCGATCCAGAGATCCAATGGCAAACATGAGTAAGGCTTTCCCGACATGGATTGAGCAAATAAGCCATCTCGCATGTATTGTGCTACATCCTCTGGGAGGGATTCCATTTCCAGCCAATACTCAACCAACCACCGTCCATATTTATCGTTGTCATAAATCTGGATCCATGGTAGCATTAAACGTAATGTCGACTTGAATTGTTCCCAGTTCTGGATTCTCAACGCATGCAGATTCATCATCAATATTTCAGTCATCTCCATAAATGTGATCCAGTACTTTGCCATTGAACCACCGGACTCCTCAATTCTATTGAACTCATCTGCCACCAATGAAATAACCTCTTGGTTGGCTTCCAGAAGTGTATAACATTCCTGCCGTTCTTCTGCTGTTGAGGAAGGATTCCGCAGGACAGTCAAGTGAGCTTCAAGTTCATCTGAGATGCTTCCCCCATTCTGTAGTGACTGTTGTATGATTCTTCTCAGCAGAGTTTCATACATCAATCGGAGACATCGTATGCTCCTCTTGTAGTGTTTGCCCCGTAATGCCTGGTCCACAGACCCTTCTGCAATAACATCTGCCGCAACGAGGATGTCAGACAAGCCAGACCCGTGAAAACGCTTATTCATGGCAGAAATGTAAGACATGTGAATATGAAATGGGCCCATAGAAGGCAACACGACACTGAATTTATCAGGGTGTTCGTATCTCATTTGCACTATCAAGGCATACACTGGTTGATCTCCTACCAACTGGATGAAGGGCATGTTCTTTTTGCCTGCTGCATCAACCATCCGGCACATTATTTCGTGCACTACAGATTTTCCAGGAGGATTTGGAAAAGTCAAGAAGTAATACGGCTTGCTTTTGACAACATGCGGCTGAACTGTTGACTGGAAACCTGCAAATCCCCCAACTGTTTGACTGCATGGTGCAGGTGGTGTATGAGTCTCATCTAGACGTGCCATGGCATGAATGAGTCCTCGCTGCCTCTGGACTTTAGTATCTGAAGGAGTAATGTCAACACCTGTTCGCATACTTGGAGCTCCACGCTGGACAGTCTTGTAAGGATGGACTTTATGCTGATCGATGCAAAGATGCTTCATTTCTTTAGACTTGGGAATTGTTAATTCTGGGGCCGATTCCTCTGGAGCATGAACCAAATCAAGTGGCTGGACAAACATAACATTTGTACGGTGTGAAGTGTTCGCGCCAGTTAGCGTGTCCTCAGAAAAGTCATCATTGTCCATTACTGCTGTCCCTGGCATACCCAGTGCAAGCTCCTCTGGACATGCTTTGTTCTGCTCAATATCGTACTTGGCCCAAGCATCATAGAGATGTAGCACGTCTTTGTAGCTGATCCCAATTGAGAATTTTTTCAATAACTCGACAAGTTCCCGGCTTCTGGTTAGTCCGTGTATCATAACAGACAACCTTGTTCCAAATGAAGTTCGTTTGCCTGTCATATATGAAGAGAGCAAGGCAGTCAAAGCGATAACTGCAGAGTCGTCATCCTCCATATCAAGGTCACGCTGAGGTTTTGAAGACTTTAGACGGGAAATGAGCTGTTTCAGTAGGCTGCTTGTTTCGTCCTCATTGAGTAAATCGTCAATGTGAGGTGGCCAGATCATTGGCGATACTTTTGCTGCTTCAGCTCTAATTCGTTGCGCTACAATTGAGACGAGTTGGTCATCAGTTGCACCTAGGCAATTTACAGCAGCTTCTATGTATGTTCCACCAGCTGACGTGTCAAAAACCATTGAGCTCTTGTTTTTTGTAACTCTTTTGTGGAAACCAATTTGGTCGCTGAATTCCGTTTGGAGCATAGATTTTATTGTGCTAGACTTCACAGTGTTCACAGTCATGCCAAAGTTCACCAGCATTTGCGTGTAGTCTTGTAGAAGGCTCTGTAGTGTTCGGAGTTCATGTCTTTCAAAAATTACAGTGCGCACATGTTTGAAAAACATTTGACGTACTTCTGCCAGTCGTACATTGTGCATGTGCAAATGTTGATCATTATAATCATGGACTTTGATGTATTTCGTCCAACATGACCGATGGTAGCGGATCTCTGTGGCAAATGGATCTGACGTGGAATAAATCAGTGTCAAAATGCGATCCCGCATATTCTCGTCGTCCAGATGGACTGTGTGACCTTTGAAGACATGCCATGCATCCATTTGTTGCATGATGTGCCACTTGTCCCGTCCAGGGTGTTTCAGGTCTTCTCCCTTCATACACCAAATACACAAATGTTTGTCTTGTATAATACCGGTTTGTGATCGTGATTGTCTCTGAGCGCAAGATGGTCCAGGTGCTTCATCAGCTACATCATCGCTGCGAGAGATTTCTGTTTCAAAACATTTCTTTTGTCGCTTTAGTGCCTGCTCCAATTTATAGTTACTGGCCAGTTGAACTTTACACAGTTTGTGGAAATATATTCCAGCTGGTCCATTGTGCCATGGCACTGCATCAAAGACTTGACCGTATTTGTCCAATCCTCTCCATCGTTCTGCTTGTTGTTGGAGATGCTGCCAGGCTTCTGGGCTTAAGCTACTCTTTTCCTCATCACAATGCTTATGACAGAGGATACACTCACTGGAGCTTGATAGTCCTGGAGGCTGGTCCTCATCTTCACT
Source organism: Myxine glutinosa (assembly GCF_964187855.1). Lineage (NCBI taxonomy): Eukaryota > Metazoa > Chordata > Myxini > Myxiniformes > Myxinidae > Myxine > Myxine glutinosa. The sequence continues at coordinate 54,517 of NW_027616993.1, forward strand.
CTTTCTCTTCTTTCCTTGAATGGGTGGTGTCGCCATGGTATACTCTGCAATGAAAAATAAAACCTATTACTTACTGTACATACCGTACATCAGACAGCATGATATGAATGATGTTAATACTTAACTGAACTTAAATATTGAACAGGACAGATCTTTATCTCTTAAAGAAAGGGACTTAACTAATATTTTAACTATTATTAGTTGAATATACTTAACTGTAATGCCTTGATCCATTGTCCACCCTGGTACTCCCTGGAAATTAATACTAACAACTACCTGTGAACAAATACCTGTGAAACTTAATCAAACCATCTTGTAGATAAGGCAGCAATCTTGGTTCGTTACCTGCTCAAAAAGTCATTCATAGTAACAATAAGGTTATAAATGAAAACACTAGTCATGTAAAACTGTATTTAGACGCCAGCGATGAATCTATGGTATGCACAATTATGAACATATACAATACATGGTTTTTTGCAGCGGCCATCTTGGATTTTGGTCAACATTAATCATTTAATATCATTTTAAGTCACAATATCACTTGACTGATGTAAGATGCAAGATCTGGGCCCAGAAAAACCCACATATGGACACCCAATATGTATATGTAGCATTCACGTAGGCAGAAATATGCCCGATTTCGCGGTTTTGGCGGACATCTTGGATTTTGTCCTCTGGCCGAGTTAGCCCGCATTTTAAAAAAAGATACCCAAGCTTATTTTTTTATATATATTTTTATCTTTCAAAATCAACCTTCAAACCTTGATCACGGGAAAATGGTCACGAACTCTATTGGGAGCTCCCCTACTATTAATTGATTAATCAAAAAACAAAAAATACTTTTTTTTGACAAATTACTTGCTCACTATTGTGCCGAAATTTCAGCTTCCTAGCTCAAAGGATGGCTGAGATATCGCCCGGACAAACAATCAAGAAAGAAAGCAAGAAAACAAACAACGAGAGTGAAAACGGAGTTCTCCCTTTCAGCGTGCGTCATTGCCGAGCTCCCCCCTTCGGTGCCCGGCAATGACGTTATGCAGTGCATGGAGATGGCATAGGAAAGGTGCGGTGTACAATAATATACGACAGAATACAGTACTTCAGGGGAAAGTTTAAACATTTTAAAATTAGACAGTGAAAACTATCTGGGGCAATGGGGGTGAAACACGTGGTCGAAGAACGAAACGAACGAATAAGAACAAAGAAGGAAAATTTTATTTTTATTTTTTTTTGAGTTAAGATTTTAAACAAGGAAGAATAGGGTGAAAATACTGGGAAAAAACTGAGAGAACGAAAGTAAATGGACCACAATCGACCACTGAGAGAAAACAGCTTCAAGGTAGGAAACAAAGTACTTGGGCGCAAATAACGCGGCACGAAATAACCGACGATTTTATACAGGTATGAAAGATTAACACCGATAATTTTCCTAGGGACACACTGTAGGTACACACACCGTAAGATAAATACAGTTTCGACAAAAATACAAATGTGAACAATGACAACTTCGATGGCGTTGAGAGCGTGGACAGCTTCGAAAAAAACGTCAACTGATCATGTTTATCTCATTACAGCTTCATATTCAACAGTTTGCTGTTTTCCTTTGAAACATTCAAAGATTATATTTTCATATACATCACAAAGACATAAGGTCCAACATGAGATGTATATTTATAATGACAAAACACCAGAAGTGTTTAACTTATGATATCTCCAACAACTCAGATATCTCTAACCTTCTGATTCATTATTTGACAATTTAAAATTATGTGGTCTTCATAATACAAGTCAACGAGGATTTTAATCACTATCTTACCTTCTATATCAACAACTTTCCTATTATTATTACCAAACAGGTTTAAGATGAGTACTTCATATATCTCACAAATGCTTAACTCATGCATTTAAAAAAAAAAATCATTTAATAATAGGTAAATATGGTTAAAATCACAAACAGGAATACCTAGCTCCAATCAACTATACATGATCTGAATTAGTTGTAGTTAATTGTGCTAATGCATGGTAAAATATTCCTTAATTAATATAGCTATTGAGTAGAACAAAAAATGCATTCTTGTGCTTTAATATAGCTGTAGGATAGCTTATGGGGATGCATACTCATCATTGAGCTGTATAGCCTTGGTTTCATATCTTGGCCCAGCTTTAATCTGTCATCCTGGTGTTTAACGTGTGTGGCAGTAACGTGTGTGCTATGCATGGGAAGAACGTTAGGCCAGAGGACTCTTCTTCCAGCACTGATTTTTGGTAGACGTTAAAGAACCCATGGTGTCTTTTGCGAATAGTAGGCGGGTTATCACTGGCACACTAAACAAATTACTATTTTTTTTAGCTATATATATATGTGTATACATATATATATATATATATATATATATATATATGTATATATATATATATATATATATATATATATATATATATATATATATATATATATATATATATATATATATATATATATATATATTGTTACGGTTTTTAGAACCTTCACATGTAAATTTAGTAGTAAATTCCCTTATAAATGACCCCTGTGTACATGTCCCCTTAATTGGCTGTTCATTAAAGATTGCACCTTAGTTAGTCCATGTACAACACGTAGGACACTTTAGGACCTCTCTTTAGTTATATCATTATTATGTGTTTCAGGTAAGGCTGTGTTCCCAATAGTGTGACCCTACGTTGCATCAATCAAATAAGATAGTTCCCCTTTCAATTTTCCCCAATTGTCTCCCGCTCTTCGAGTGCAGTAGCGGTAAGGCAGCGTTCGCTGCCAGTAACAGTTGGGCTGTTTTCATGGGCATCACACCGCCTCTACTCGCCCAGCAGCGTTCGCTGCCTGGCGCCAAACTCCATTACGCATGAGGCCGAGAAGGGGGGGGGGGGGGGGGAGTAGCCGCCAGAGCATGGGCGTGGCACCACCTTGTCATCAAAGGTGGAGCCAGAGAGCCCCTAACGACCAACCAGGGCTCGGTGGGCATGGCTTGATAGGGCGTGGCAAGAAACGTCTGGAGAGTTCAAGAGGGTTCCAAGGGCGTGGCAAGAAACGTCTGGTAGGTTCGAGAGGGTTCCAAGGCATGGTAATAAAACCCTTGGCGCGAGGCCCCCACCAGAGACGCGGGAGGAGGTGCAAGAGAGACGCATGAGAAGGGAGCACGAGATGAGCTGAAGAGACGCATGGGAAAGGAGCTCTGGAGAGAGACGCGACCGGGTTTTGCTGAACCAAGAGCGAGTGCCTGCACGCGGGACACCAACGGCGTGCCGCGATTCCCGAACCTCCCTGTCCACCAGTCCTGTGGACCATCTGCCCTTCTCATCCTTCCCGCCATTCCTGCCTGAAAACTCCATTAGTGTACGTGAGTTTGTTCTGTTTGTCTTGTCCCTGGGTATAAGTAAGAGTGTTTAAGAATTGCTCTGTGTATCTGCTTCTTCTTCTTCGCCCTGTAAATTACTTTCGTTCCCTTCTTCTTTGGTTTTGGTTTTTGTGTAAATAGTTAATAAATCCCTGTTCCTACTTATTCTTTGGCTTCTTTCTCGTCCGGTCGCTTTAGTGATTTCCCCATTGAGTACCTGTGGCGCGATTTTGGCAGAACCGCTTACAATCGGGTTTAGTCTTTTGTTAACGGCCCGCGTCGCGGCTCGCGTCGCTCGGCGCAATCCATCAATTACGCTGCGGCCTGGGCGGGAGTATTTCCTTGCGTACTGGAAGGCGCTGGTACTTAGGTCATAGGAAGAATCGGCCTACTACCCGATTCAGCGCTGACCGGGCGTGACGTCATACCCCCAGGACTGGTCGGACGGCCAGCTTAACAAGACAAGGGGATTAACCCCCCCTTGCTAACGGGAGTGCCGTCCCCCGGATCCGTAACAATATATATTTGTATATATATACTTTTTTATCTTATTTTTATCTCTTATTTTAAATCTTATCTTTTTTTTTTTAGTTCTTTAAAAAAAAAGTTCTTATACGAGCCTTGACCAGGTATACCAAAATTTTTTCCTGCTCCCACCCTGAAGACAACTGGAGTGTTGACCCAGTCTTAGGACTTAGGCATATTTACCTCTGATATGGTTTTTCCTTGTGGCCAGTTTTCATCTTGGATGAGTTAGTTGAATGCTCGAGCATCGAGATTGTGGAGAGCACGTCCTTGCTTTAGCCAGAAGTCTGGAATTCCATCTGGTCCAGAACATTTAAAGTTTGTCATTTTTGCCAGTTGTTTTAAAAATTGTTTTCTTCAATTATCACTGTGGGAACTTTTTTGGGTGCTGGTTTTTCTTTTACAAATGTTGGATCCAATCCACCTCCTTGTGTTATTTTGGGTCTTCATAAATTCCTTTCCATAAATATTCAAGTTTATCTTTCTCAGAGGGGACTTGATATATTTTGCTATTGTTTCCCTAGTTCACGGTTGAATAGTTTCAGGTTATTTTTAAACATCTGGTTTTGTTTTTTCTCTGTCTTTGTTGACTTTGTCATAGTTTAAAAAAAACTTCCTTGCTATCATTACCCCCACTACAGAATATGGAAGGAGGTTATGTTTTCACCACTGTCTGTTTGTTTTGTCTTTCTCTATTTGTGAACAGGATGTCTCAAAAAGTATAGAAAAGTACCTATTGACTGGAACAAAAATCGAAAGTATCGAAAAACAGGTTATTGAAATTTGGTGGAGAGGTGGCGTATGTGACGAGGAAGAATTGATGAGACTTTGGTGAAGATCCGGATCCGATAAATTTAAGTGATTCTTCACCATTATTGATATTTGATATTTCAAATATATTTGAATTTTATTTTTATATTTGAAAAAAAAACAAAAGCAAAAAACAAAAACAAATGATATTTCAAAAAGTTGTGGATGACTTGTGACAAAACTTGGGGGTTGAGTTGGGTAGGCGACAAGAACAGGCCGATTAGCTTTTGGTTCAGGTCCGAATCCAGATCTGAGCAATCTGTGGGATATAAAACGTAAACTGTTCAGCCTGGCGGAGGTATGCTCTCTACCGAGTGTCTTTCTAGTTGTAAATGCGTTCATATGTGCAGTAAATGTTTGGAAACTTTCTGAGAATGGTGAAAGTGCAAAATTGTGAAAGTGAAATTCAAGTGCGAAACAACAAGGTAAATATTCTGGATGTTATGGAACAGTGAAAATGCCATCCAAGTCACTGTCACCACTCAGAGTGTTTCGCAATATACAATCATATCTCAATTGCGGAAGTATTGTTCAATCAGCCTCTGGAATCCCGCCAGATGTAATCTATATATCTAGTGAAGGGGCCAAAATGAAAAAGAGGCCTATTTAAGGAGTTGGGTTACTTCGTCTGTTAGAAAATTTTCATTGGTTGTAGGTGTTGGGTTGTGTCATATGGGGGTCAACACCAGGGTGGATGTAGGTTTTGAAAGTGGTGCGATTTTATTTTTATTTTTATTTTTTGCTTTATAAAATGACCTTTGACCTGCATATTGGATTCTCCTGCTAAAGGTACAAGGGGGCAAAAATTGCCAATCATATGTATTATTCACCACTTTCATATTATTTTTTTCATTGTTGAGGGGAGTAACAGTTGGAACAAATAGACAAAATGAAAATCGAGATTAAATATTTGCCTTTAATTTATTTTATTTTATGATTCTATTGCAGTGAAACATTTTAAAAAACGTTAGTTTCCATTAAAATGTGTTATACCATGAATACTTTTTTGTGAGTCATAATTTTCCAATACCAAACTATGTCAAAACCCTCTGTCAACTAAATATTTGGCGACATGAACAAGGTATTCCAATGTTAAAAGACCAACATACTATGCAAAATGGTAGCGAACCCAAACCCTAACCCTAATCCTAACGCTATCATTATTGTAATATGATGCATGTATGTTTATGTATCATCATTACCCTCGCCAGAGGAGAGGGCATTGCATTTGAGTCCGTTTGATTGTTTGTCTGTTTGTTTGTCTGCACAGAATAAATATGATTTTCTCTGCAACTGTTGGTCCGATTGACAGGAAATTTTCACCATAGGTGCAACTCCACCTGTAGAATTTTTAATGATAATTATGATGTCATAGGTTCGGCCGCCACGTGGTTCATGTGGTTCGGCCGCCATCTTGGAAAAATCGAAAAACTTTGCACCTCTATATCTCAGAAAGCGCTGAATAGAAAAAATTGAGATATGGCTCATTGTAAAGAACTCTCCATGGGGAATAAAATATGTTAATGATGATGTCATAGGTGCCTCCATTATGACGTCATAATTCGACGAGTACAAAACTTCATCCGATCAAGAGGACATTTCTTGAGCATAATCTAGGAATAAATTAGTTTCGAAAAAAAAATGATGTCATCGGTCACGTGGTTCGGCCGTCATATTTGTTTTCACACAAAAGCCTTAAAAACCACTGAAAATACATCCCTGGCGAGGGTTTGCAATCTCTGATTGCTCTTTTTCTTGTTATCCATGTAATTAAAAGCTGCATTAAAACTATTCATTGTGACATCTTGTAAATTTGTGTATACTTGGGTGATGTAGATTGCAGAAAATAGCTTGTATACTGTTGTAGAGATAATTTAATTGTTGAAAATTAAAGAGATTATAAAGGGTCAAGTTACATATTCTGACTTAACTCTGTTGATAAACCTAAATGTGGAGCGCACCAAAATTTTTAGTTTTCCTACTCAAACCTGTGAACAATTACTTCATTTTCAATGCAGTAGTGATAACAAAAATGCACATACATGTATTTTGTATTAGCACCTACACATGTGCATCCAAAGAGGTAACAGAAAGAAGGAGTAGCCTACATTGTCATTGGTGAACATGTGTTTGTCTTCGAAGGTATTACAAAGGTGGAGCAACTCAAGCACAACATAACATACCTGTTATTCCATTATGAATATTTTCAGTCATTCCTTTTCCTAATAACTGTCCTGTAACATAAACATGTGCACCTGTCTCGTCAAACAAATATATAAAGATTAATATCATTCTTACTTTTATGCTCATGATCAATACTTCAAGTTTCCAAAGGAAGCTCCTAAAACGAACCTCAAGATAACATTATCAGGCATCAATTTGTCAATATGTCCGAATGAATACTATCGCTGAAGAGGAATATCTTAAATGATATACATGTAATTCATAGGCTTACACAGTTCTATGATACATTTGTTCTACTTAGCTGTCTGAATCAGTGTCAAGGGTGTACAGAACTCTGTTGCTACACAATTCCTCTTCGAAACTACAAGCGTGAGAACAGACAAAGTCACCCATTCGACATTTGCACCTCATGGTGTGACAATTTGTCTTGCATCCGCATTTAGTGAATGTCGGAATTGCTTCAGGTGTAGGTAGAAGCGTTGTTAGTTTTGGGACTCTCTGGCCATTACCATCCAATCCCCATCCATTATTCGCAGGTGACACAATGAGATATTGATCAGTGGCATGTGTCCACCAACTTTGCACACCTTGATTGGGCAATATTTGCCCATGCTTCTGCGCAAAACTTCAAGCTCAGTCAAGTTGTGCAGGGAGCGTTGATGGACAGCAATCTTCAAGTCATGCCACAGATTTTCGATTTGATTTAGGTTGGGGTTCTGACTGGGCCACTCGAGGGCATTTATCTGTTTGTGTAGTGTAGCTTTAGCCACTCCAGTGTAGCTTTGGCTGTGTGCTTCGGGTTGTTGTCATGCTGAAAGTGAAAGATAAACTTCCATCCCAATTTCAGCTTTCTTGCAGGGGGCAGCAGGTTTTCCTCTAGGATTTTCTGTATTTTGCTCCATCCATTTTCCCTTTTATATGAGCAAGTGCTCCAGTCCCTGCTGATGAGAAACATCCCCATAACATGATGCTGCGACCACCATGCTTCACAGGGGGCATGGTGTTCTTTGGGTGATGTGGTGTTGGGTTCTTTGCACCTCATGGTGACATTTTGCTTTTTTTTTTTTTTTTTTTTTTTTTTTTTTTGTATACAAGTTCGAGGCTCGTGAAAGAGCGAACATTAATCACACAGAAAGACAAACCGACACATAAAACATATAACATAGGGAGCGGTAGACAAGATGGGGAGAGAGGGGGAAGGACACAAACACAACATTTGAGAGCAGGGACCGAGAGACATGGAGACATCGAGAGATCTGAGAGAGGGCGAGGGCTTTGGGGGGGGGGGGGGGCGTGGGAAGGGGGCAGTGGGAGAGGTATAAAACATATGGACCCTGCCAGGACTTACAGGAAAGAAGTTGGAATTTCAAACAAGGTGGATCTGGGGTGAATTAGCGGGGGTAGAAAAGATCAAGGTTTTGGATGGGGGAAGATAAGAGATGGTGGTGAACAGCTGTTTTAAAGACCTGGAGGGAGGAGTGGGATTGAAGGGAGTGAGGTAGTTTGTTCCAGAGGCGGGAGAAAAGAGGAATGAAAGAGTGAAGGTGAGCGGAGAGCCGAGATTTCGGCAGTTTAACCATCAGAGGGTTGCTGGCAGATCTTGTGCGACCTGTAGGAATATTTGGGGGACAGAGCACAGAGAGAGCTGGGGGTGCAAGGCCGGAGAGGAGTCGGTAGAAGACAGAAAGACCACCTACCTGCCTGCGGTGAGTGAGTGAAAGGCCCTCAGAGATAGCTTCATCGCGGGAGATTCCAATAATTCTGAAAGCTTTGGTTTCAACAGCGTGAAGCCGAGCTAGGTGTGAGGCAGGAGCACCGGCCCATAGGGGAGAACAGTATTCCATTGAGCTGCGGATGAAAGCCTTGTATGTGGTGAGGAGCTCAGGTGTGCCGAGGAAGGACTTCGCACGACGGAGGATGCCCAGTCGGCGACTGGCTTTGGAGGCCAGCTTGGAAATGTGGTTTTCCCAAGAAAGATCATGGCAGATAGTGAGACCCAAAATCTTGAGCGACAGAACTTTATGGAGAGGATTGTTGAGAAAGTAGATGGGAGGGTTGTCCAGTCGATCTTTTCGGAGAGACATAGTAAGAGTGTGAGATTTGTCAGGATTGAAAGACATGTTCCACTTGTTTGACCAGTCTGTGATTTTGTCCAGGTCTTCAGAGAGTGAGGAGGCAGCAGACTGCCGATCTGAGGGAAGAGGAATGGAGCGGCAGAGAGTGGAGTCATCAGCAAAGAGATAGAGAGGATTTTCGAGAGAGTCAGAGAGATCATTGATGAAGACCAGAAAAAGCACGGGGCCCAGAACACTGCCTTGGGGAACTCCAGCCTGAACAGGAAGAGGAGATGAGAGAAACCCATTCAGGGCCACACGTTGACGACGACTAGAGAGGAAGTCCGCCAGCCATGCGTGGAGATTTCCATGGATACCAAAGGAGGAGAGTTTGGTGAGCAGAGCGGGGTGCCAGACCGTGTCGAAGGCACGTGATATGTCGAGGGAGACAGCTCTAATTTCCTGTTTGGCATTGAGGACCTCCATCCATTGTTGAGACAGCAGAAGCAGCATGTCCAGAGTAGAGTGACCTGGTCTGAAACCAAATTGATGATCAGAGATCAAGCCATTGGAGAAGAGGAAAGATTTCATATCAGAAGCAATGATGGATTCCATGACTTTGCTGATAATTGGGAGAAGGCTGATTGGTCTGTAGTTGCTAGGATCTGTTTTTGCACCTTTTTTGTGCAAAGCGGTGATGTTGGCTGATTTCCAAGCAGATGGCAGTTGACCTTGAGCAAAAGAGAGGGTGAAGAGAACAGAGAGAGGGTGAGATAGAGCAGCAGAGCAGGATTTTAGGACCCGTGGGCTGATGCCGTCGGGTCCAGTTGCAGAATCAGAGTCGAGGGTTGACAGAAACTTTTCCACCTTGTCAGGAGGAAAGGACACGGAGTCCAGGAGCAGCAGGGTACGACTGGGTATGGTGGGTACAGAGAGGGATGGGTTTGGGACACAAGATTTAGAGGCAAACACAGAGTTGAGGCATTCAGCTTTTTCACGTGCGGAGTCAGCTGTGTAGCCGTTTGAGGTAAGGGAGGGGATGGAGGGGGAACAAACACCAGAAACGGATTTGACCAGACGCCACCAGGATTTGGAAGAGGGAGACAGATAAGAGAGTTCGGTCTTGAGAACGGAGAGATATTCTTTCCTGGCTCTCCTGAGGGTGGACACACACTTGTTTCGGGCTTTGTGAAAGGAAATGAGATTTCCTTCCGTTGGATTTGCTTTCCAGGAGACGAAGGCAAGTTGTTTCTGGGCAACAGCCTCACCACAAGATTCCGTGTACCATGGACGGGAGGAAGGGTATGACAACTGAAGACGAGATGGGATAAATCTGTGCATGAGAGAGAGCAATTTACTTTGGAAGAATTCCCAGGATGAGTTGATGTCAGAGGTGGTAGAGATGGGAGACCAGTCCAGATGATTGATGGCTGCTTGAAGACCGTGCCAGTTGGCCTGAGTGAAATGCCAGACTCGTTGACGCTGAGCAGGCTCCCTGAGGATGGTCAGAGAGATGTCCACTTTAACAAGGACATGATCAGATGATCCGATCGGAGCAGAAGAAGAGCAGCAGACATTTTCAGGGAAGTTAGTCATAACCAAGTCCAGAAGAGAAGATGTTCCGTTGACTGAGATCCGGGTCGGGAAATTGACAGATTGTGTCAGTCCCAGTGAGTCGCAGAAGTCCTTTGCTGAGGAGCCATGGCTGGTGAGAGAGGTACCCACACCCAGCCAACTGGCATGATGACAGTTGAAATCACCACATATGAGGAAGAGAGAGTTGGGATGAGTAGATAGAAGTTGGTCCATATCATCAGACAGCGAGATGTAGATGGAGTCATCACTGTTTGGTGGACGGTACAACACACATATGAACAAGAGGTGGGAGCGAAGGGGAAGCCGTAGCCAGAGGTATTCCTGGGGGTGAGGTGGAGAGAGTGCAGTGCAGGGCGAGTGAGGAAGAGAGTTTTTGATAAAGATAGCAACCCCGCCTCCAGGACGAGGCTCAGGTCTATCATACCGGAGGAGGGAGTAGCCCGGGAGAGATACTATGGAATCAGAGACATCATAAAGGAGGAAAGTTTCTGTTAAGCAGATCACGTCTGGTTTGACAGAAGCAACCTGTATGGAGAGATCAGTTAAGTTTGAACGAAGGCCCCGGATGTTTGAGGTCCATACCGTTAATGAAGAGGAAGGGGGAGCATCAGATACAGAACAGGGGGGAGGAGGGGTAGGGTAAGATGTGGAAGAGGTGGAAGAGGTAGGGAGAGCTGTTGAAGGTGTGTCAGAGATTTCAGAATAGCTCGGAGAAAGGGAAGGATGGGGCGGACAAAAGGTTTGATGGTGATTGGGTGAGCCACAATGAGGTGTTATTTGAGGAGGGGGAAGAGCGAGGCAGAAGGTTGGGGGAGATGGAGGTGAGAGTTTGAAGGGGGAAGAAGCGGGGAGGATGCTTTGAGGAGGGGGAGTGAGAGGGGGGAAATTGAGAAGCAATGAGGGTGGGGAGATTTGAAGGGGAGGGGTGAGGGGGGAGTTTGGGAGGGAAGGGACAAGGGGAGGGATTTGAAAGGGATGGGATATGGGGGAGATTTGGAGGGGAGGGGTGAGGCAGGAGTCTAGGAGGGGAGGGGCGAGGGGGCGTCTTGGCGGGGAGGGGTGAGGGGGTAGTTTAGGAGGGAGGGGGCAAGGGGGGAGATTTGAAAGGGATGGGTGATGGGGAAGATTTGGAGGGGAGGGGTGATGGGGAAGATTTGGAGGGGAGGGGTTATGGGGAAGATTTGGAGGGGAGGGGTGAGATTGGATTTTTGAAAGTGTACGATTTATGGGAAACGAACATTTATTGCAAAATGAGTTTCTTGTGACCTTCGAGTTAAAAATACGTTTAAGGACGCTGGATGGAGGATGGAGTGCAGGAGAGTTTAGGGAATGTAGAAAAAAGGCACTATAGGAGATGGATTTTTTTTTGGGGATGAATTGATTTGGTGAGCAAGTCGAAAGCAGCCTTTTAAAGAAGAAGAAGAAAAAGGTGTTATAAAATATGACGGAATACATAACTTGAGGGGAAAGTGTAAACATTGAAGGTTAATGAGTGAAAACTATCTGGGGAAATGGAAATGGGGGAGAAACACGTGGTCGAAGAACGAACGCACGAATAAGAATGAATAAACGAATGAGAACAGAGAAAGAAATGTTTTTTTTTTTTTTTTTTTTTTTTTTTTTTTTTGAGTTGAGATTTACACAAGGAAGTAGGCTATGGGTGAAAAGACTGGGAATACAGAGAACGAAAGTTATTGGATCACAAACGACGGACCACTGAGAGAAAAACAAAGCCTCAAGGTTGTACAGTGCACACTGTACAAGGCCTTGCTCGCGACACGGCAAACAGACGATCAATTTATGAAAGATAAACACCGAGAAACAACCAAAGTTGCACACAATAACTTCACACACCGAAATATAAATACAGTTTCGACAAAATACAATTGTGAACAGACTTAACTTCGAAAAACGTGGAGACCGTGTGGAGCTTCGAAAATCCCTGCCGCCGTCTCCAAGATCTCGCGAGATCTCCTTTAGCCAAAAAAGTTGCATTTTCGTTTCGTCAGACCACAAAACTTTTTGCCACATGGCTTCAGACTCTCCGGAGTGTTTTTTTTTTTGCATACCTCAAACGGGACTCACGGTGGGCTTTTTTGAGTAATGGCTTCCTTCTTGCCACCCTACTGTACAGGCCAGACTTGTGGAGTGCTTGTCATATTGTTGTCACATGCACATAATGACCAGTCCTTGTCATAAAGGCCTGTAGATCTTTTATAGTTGCCATTGGCCTCTTGGTAATAGAGCCGTGTGTGTGTGTGTGTGTGTGTGTGTGTGTGTGTGTGTGTGTGTGTGTGTGTGTGTGTGTGTGTGTGTGTGTGTGTGTGTGTGTGTGTGTGTGTGTGTGTGTGTGTGTGTAGTGTCGCCATTTATCTAAGACGTCCAAATGGATCTTTGTGAAATCTTCAGCAGTGTCAGTGAGTCCTGGAGATTGTTTTAGGCAAATTATTTTTTCTTCAAATCTCTGAATTTTTTTTTCTTTTAAAAAATCGCTTCATACTCTATAATGCCTTAGCCTTTATAACTGTGTGAAAGGTAATATTAAATGATCCGTGACCCCATTACTTGGTGGGTGTAGGGATGTGTTTTAAGCCCCCACAAACAAATAAAAACAAAATTGATTTCTTCCAAATGCCAACAGGATTAGAACAGTACCAGGCAACACTGGGCACCCATGCTACACACACACACACACACACACACACACACACACACACACACACACACACACACACACACACACACACACACACACACACACACACACACACACACACACCTTTTGTGGAGAAGCTTGTAAAAAATTCAACACTTCCTGGTTTCCTGCTGTTTAAGTGGCGGCGAATCCTCCATGTGGAATACTTTTACAATGTTAGCAGTGTGAACTTGAGAATAAATATTTTTAATTTTTTATCTATTTCTGCCTTGCTGTTTTTAAATCTGCTTTTGCATAACTTGGTGAGGTCAATATTACTGTATTTCTAAGAATGCTGAACAAAAAATGTAAACAGGAGAGAAAATATGAAAATGAATCTGGTATGGGGGCCACATGCATTCATCGTCTACAAGATGGAGGGGTAGTGAGGGGAATTGAGAAAAGGTCGGGGACAGAGGGGAAATATGGTTAATATAGGTGATTGGATGAAAGCATGAAGGAGTTTTTGTAGAAGGAGAAAAGGAAACAATGATTTGGACGAGGTGGGATTAAAGGGACTGGATACATGTGAAATGTTGAAGATGTGTGGAGTGTGAGGATGTTAAATAATTCGAACTTTTGTGGACGTTATATGTAGATGAGGGCTAGCAGGATAGCATCGAACCCTAGAGGAAAAAGCACTTGTCTCTGAGCTGTATAGCCTGGGTAGAAATCTCGATCCAACCATAAACCCGTACCCTGGCAATTTGCATTTAGGGTGAGGCATCAATGTTTGCACCTTCCATTGGAAGAACATTAAGCTGGTGGATCCATCTACTAGCGGTATAGTCGTTGGTGGACTTTAAAACCCCGAAGGTGTCTTTTGAGAAGAGTAGGCATGTTATTGCCATCAACATTACATCCCTATTCCTGCCCTGGCTGACTGCTGGAAGGCGATGGTAACCCTCCAGTACAACCTTTTTTTTTTCTTTTTTTTTTTGTATACAAGATCGAGGCTCGTGAAAGAGCTAACATTAATCACACAAAAAGACAAACCGACACACAAAACACAAAAAACAAGGGGAGCGGCAGACAAGATGGGGAGAGAGGGGGAAGGACACAAAACAGAGGGGGAAGAGGGGGAAGGACACAAACACAACATTTGAGAGCAGGGACATCGGTAGGACTTGCGGGGAGGTGGGAGAGGAATAAAACATATGAACACTGCAAGGACTCTGGGGTGAATTACCGGGGGTAGAAAAGATCAAGGTTTTCGATGGGGGAAGATAAGAGATGATGGTGAACAGCTGTTTTAAAGACCTGGAGGGAGGAGTGGGATTGAAGGGAGTGGGGGAGTTTGTTCCAGAGGCGGGAGAAAAGAGGAATGAAAGAGTGAAGGTGAGCAGAGAGCCTAGACTTTGGCAGTTTAACCATAAGAGGGTTGCAGGCAGATCTTGTGCGACCTGAAGGAATATTGGAGGGACAGAGCACAGAGAGAGCTGGGGGAGCAAGGCCGGAGAGGAGTCGGTAGAAGACAGAAAGACCACCAACCTGCCTGCGGTGAGTGAGTGAAAGGCCCTCGGTGTTGACTACATCACAGGAGATTCCAATGATTCTGAAAGCTTTCGCCTCAACAGCGTGAAGCCGAGCTAGGTGTGAGGCAGGAGCACCAGCCCAGAGGGGGGAACAGTATTCCATTGAGCTGCGGATGAAAGCCTTGTATGTGGTGAGTAGCTCAGGTGTGCCAAGGAAGGACTTCGCACGACGGAGGATGCCCAGTCGGCGACTGGCTTTGGAGGCCAGCTTGGAAATGTGGTTTTCCCAAGAAAGATCATGGCAGATAGTGAGACCCAAAAGCTTGAGCGACAGAACTTCTTGGAGAGGATTGTTGAGAAAGTAGATGGGAGGGTTGTCCAGTCGGTCCTTTCGGAGAGACATTGTAAGAGTGTGAGATTTGTCAGGATTGAAAGGCATGTTCCATGTTGCTTTGCCCAGCAACTGCTTAGGTACCATTGACATGCTGTTAAAGAGTATGTTACTTTTGATTGAAAGTATAGATGATCCTTCACTATACTTGTACCAAAAGAGAGTAAGACAATTCTCCACTGTATTTGCCTTAGTCTTCATTGTAAACCTGAGTGCACTTGCCTTTGGGGGGCAGGGAGATGGCGGGGTGTGGGGGGGGGGGGGAATTCCTCAATTTTGGGAGAAACTTCAACAATATGATCCTGGAACCTGCCCCAAGTTCCCTCGTCATATTTAGCAATATGACCTTTGAACATACAGCAACTTCAAATACTGATCCTTGCGACTAAGTGGCTGGTTTAATAACAAGAACCAAATTGCACTTATGAACACTCGGTCTGCATTTTTTCTTTGAAAAAAGTAGTCACTTCAAACACTTTTTCTAATTTGAAGTAACACCCTCTAATCAGATAAACTGCATTACCTAACATTAACCCAGTTTTCAGCCTGCAAACAGGAGTTTATAGAAAGTCCATGAAATGACCCCTCCCTCCCCCCGAAATCATCTTGTACCATTGAGAATACATATTTGATTGGGTGGCATATCTGACTCTGCATTTCCAGAAACTTCACACTGTGGCCTCCTTGTGACTATGCTATAGTCATTAAGTATGCTATCATTGAACATGATACAATAATTACAATCGAGTGTTGAGTACCAGTGAAAGTGCAAATTATTTCGCTTGCTTTCAAGACCTTGTCCTCCTGAGAGAAGTTCCAGGAAATGTTTTTACTCTTTTAGCTCATTATAATGAGGTTCAAAAATGAGGATTTGTACTTCAAAACACTTAATTGGATTAATTTCAATTCTTATCAATTGTGTTTCGCGTTATCAAAACAATTATCGGCCTGTATTGTGCCTCTGTGGAATTATCATGAATCCCTCAATGTCAAAATTCAATTAAGACATTAAATATATTTTGGAGGGATTGTAGATTGTAGACAGACAGTGTTGTTTGGTACTGTCTGTCTACAATCTGCTCCGAGAATGGACTTGCTGTAGGTGAATTTGCAATTGAGTGGAACAGATTAAAAACACATGTAGAGAAAACACATGAAGTGATTGAAGAGAAAAAAGTCAAATTTGAAGAACTCACATTTACTTCATACTATATTATTATTGGATTTTTATTTTAGTTTATATCATTGCATGAAACCAAAATGCATCATTAAGCAGGAAACCAAACTTTCAGTGACTTTTTCTATACAGGGAATGAATGAATGATCGTTTTGAGGCCATTTTCCCCGCTAGAGCGGGGGTTAGCCTTGCGGGCCCCATGACAATCATGGTTCCCTGTTTGAGGCTGTTTTTTTTTTAATTATGGCCGGATGCCCTTCCTGACGCCAACCCTTGGTCACGCTCTTGCGATGCGCAGGGATACGGTGTACCTATTCTAAACCGGGGTACACACCGGGATCGTTCATCCCAGCAAGCTGGTACTCAATTTGCCGACCTCGGAAGGATGACAGGCTGAATCAACCCACCCGGCGTTAATTCAGCGATCGACCGGGATTCAAACCCAGGATCCTAGGATCCCAAGCCAGCACCCTAACCGCTAAGCCAACACCAGGCTTTTTCTATACAGGGAATCATATCTTATCCGTGATAGACTGAAAATATTGTGACATATACAATATACATACTGCGGTGTCTATCATGAAGAGTTATCACTGGCACAGTGAACAATTTACAAATTCCTGCCCAAGTCAGCTCCAGTCCAACGTCAGGCCTGGACAACTGGTTCTGAAAGACCTGGGCCAAAAATCTTCCTCATCCGACCCCACAGGAAGGTCGCAACAACAGGGGCTTCTTAAAAAGTAGAAGCGATGTACTGCAGGTACTTGAAAAAGTAACATATCTTGTAATTTTCAATTTTTTAACTCTCTCTCGTTTCACTTTAAACTCCCAGAACAGAATTAGAAAATGCTGCATAAATCTTGTACAGTCAGACCCTGCTATTCGCGGGGGATACGTTGTTGGAAAGTGACGCGAATTGCGAAACCGCGAATGGCAGGGCAACTTTTCATTGGAAAAAGGGGGGATTGGTTCCTGAATCGCGAAAATCCATTAATGTCAAGGAACAAAACGTGAATGGCGAGGCAAAATTCGCGAATGTTGAGGCAAATTCCGCGAATGTCGATGATAAGCCACGAATGTTGATGAAAATCCACAAATGTACGTATGCTGTGCCATTGTTTAATTGGGGAAAAGGGTGACAGCTATATAATTGCACTAATAGATACTGTGCATTGTTTTCATTCTGTACAGTAACTCGTGGGTATTACATGTTATGCAGCTGGTGGAATATCACGTGAAGCTATTCAGAGTGTGAATGGTGGGATATCCCACGAAACACTGTTTACCATCTGTGCGATATCCCGCGAAGCACTGTTTACCATCTGTGAGATGTCCCGCGAAACACTGTTTACCATCTGTGAGATGTCCTGCGAAGCACTGTTTACCATCTGTGAGATATCCCGCGAAACACTGTTTACCATCTGTGAGATGTCCCGCGAAGCACTGTTTACCATCTCTGAGATGTCCCGCGAAGCACTGTTTACCATCTGTGAGATGTCCCACGAAGCACTGTTTACCATCTGTGAGATGTCCCGCGAAGCACTGTTTACCATCTGTGAGATGTCCTGCGAAACACTGTTTACCATCTGTGAGATGTCCCGTGAAGCACTGTTTACCATCTGTGAGATATCCCGTGAAGCACTGTTTACCATCTGTGACATATCCCGCGAAACACTGTTTAACATCTGTGAGATGTCCCGCGAAGCACTGTTTACCATCTGTGTGATGTCCCCTGAAGCACTGTTTACCATCTGTGAGATATCCCGCGAAACACTGTTTACCATCTGTGAGATATCCCACGAAGCACTGTTTACCGTCTGTGTGATGTCCCCTGAAGCACTGTTTACCATCTGTGAGATATCCCGTGAAGCACTGTTTACTGTCTGTGAGATATCCCGTGAACCCCCCCCCCCCCTCCCCTTCCCACGCCTCCTCCCCCCAAGCCCTCTCCCTCCCACACATCTCCCTGCTCTCAAATGTTATGTTTGTGTGCTTCCCCTTCTCTCCCCATCTTGTCTTCCGCTCCCTCTTTTTATATATCTTGTTTGCCTGGTTGATTTGTTTTTGAAATAAATGTTAGCTCTTTCACGAGCCTCGATTCAGCATACAAAAAAATAAATAAAAAAGCACTGTTTACTGTCTGTGAGATATTCCGCGAAGCACTGTTTACCGTCTGTGAGATATCCCGTGAAGCACTGTTTACCATCTGTGAGATATCCCGCGAAACACTGTTTACCATCTGTGAGATGTCCCGCGAAGCACTGTTTACCATCTGTGAGATGTCCCGCGAAGCACTGTTTACCATCTGTGAGATGTCCTGCGAAACACTGTTTACCATCTGTGAGATGTCCCACGAAGCACTGTTTACCATCTGTGACATATCCCGCGAAACTCTGTTTAACATCTGTGAGATGTCCCGCGAAGCACTGTTTACCATCTGTGAGATATCCCGCGAAACACTGTTTACTATCTGTGAGATATCCCGCGAAACACTGTTTACCATCTGTGAGATATCCCGCGAAGCACTGTTTACCATCTGTGAGATATCCCGCGAAACACTGTTTACCATCTGTGAGATATCCCGTGAAACACTTTACCATCTGTGAGATATCCCACGAAGCACTGTTTACCGTCTGTGTGATGTCCCCTGAAGCACTGTTTACCATCTGTGAGATATCCCGTGAAGCACTGTTTACTGTCTGTGAGATATCCCGTGAAACCCCCCCCCCCCCTTCCCACGCCTCCTCCCCCCAAGCCCTCTCCCTCCCACACATCTCCCTGCTCTCAAATGTTATGTTTGTGTGCTTCCCCTTCTCTCCCCATCTTGTCTTCCGCTCCCTCTTTTTATATATCTTGTTTGCCTGGTTGATTTGTTTTTGAAATAAATGTTAGCTCTTTCACGAGCCTCGATTCAGTATACAAAAAACAAACAAAAAAAGCACTGTTTACTGTCTGTGAGATATTCCGCGAAGCACTGTTTACCGTCTGTGAGATATCCCGTGAAGCACTGTTTACCATCTGTGAGATATCCCGCGAAGCACTGTTTACCGTCTGTGCATCCCGCGAAGCACTGTTTACCATCTGTGAGATATCCTGTGAAGCACTGTTTACCATCTGTGAGATATCCTGCGAAGCACTGTTTACCATCTGTGAGATATCCCGCGAAGCACTGTTTACTGTCTGTGAGATATCCCGCGAAGCACTGTTTACCGAATCACTGTTTACTGAAGCACTGTTTACCAAAGCACTGTTTACCATCTGAGATATCCCGCGAAGCACTGTTTACCGAAGCACTGTTTACTGAAGCACTGTTTACCGTCTGTGAGATATCCCGTGAAGCACTGTTTCCCGTCTGTGAGATATCCTGCGAAGCACTGTTTACCGTCTGTAAGATATCCCGCGAAGCACTGTTTACCATCTGTGTATCCCGCGAAGCACTGTTTACCATCTGTGAGATATCCTGCGAAGCACTGTTTACCATCTGTGAGATATCCTGCGAAGCACTGTTTACCATCTGTGAGATATCCCGCGAAGCACTGTTTACTGTCTGTGAGATATCCCGCGAAGCACTGTTTACCGAATCACTGTTTACTGAAGCACTGTTTACCAAAGCACTGTTTACCATCTGAGATATCCCGCGAAGCGCTGTTTACCGAAGCACTGTTTACTGAAGCACTGTTTACCATCTGTGAGATATCCTGCGAAGCACTGTTTACCATCTGTGAGATGTCCCACGAAGCACTGTTTACCATCTGAGATATCCCGCGAAGCACTGTTTACTATCTGTGAGATATCCCGCGAAGCACTGTTTACCGTCTGTGAGATATCCCGCGAAGCACTGTTTACCGTCTGTGAGATATCCCGCGAAGCACTGTTTACCGTCTGTGAGATATCCCGCGAAGCACTGTTTACCATCTGTGAGATATCCTGCGAAGCACTGTTTACCATCTGTGAGATATCCCGCGAAGCACTGTTTACTGTCTGTGAGATATCCCGCGAAGCACTGTTTACCGAATCACTGTTTACTGAAGCACTGTTTACCAAAGCACTGTTTACCATCTGAGATATCCCGCGAAGCACTGTTTACCGAAGCACTGTTTACTGAAGCACTGTTTACCATCTGTGAGATATCCCGCGAAGCACTGTTTACCATCTGTGAGATATCCCGCGAAGCACTCTTTACTGTCTGTGAGGTATCCCACGAAGCACTGTTTACCAAAGCACTGTTTACCATCTGAGATATCCTGTGAAGCACTGTTTACTGAAGCACTGTTTACTGAAGCACTGTTTACCAAAGCACTGTTTACCATCTGAGATATCCTGTGAAGCAGTGTTTACCGTCTGTGGGATATCCCGCGAAGCACACCGTAAAACATTGTTTACTGTGAATGGCGGGATATCACATGAAGCTGTTCACAGTGTGAATTAATGGGATATGCCATGAAAGCCATGAAATCTCAAAGCACAGCATCGCAAATGTCGAAGCAGGTCATGCTCGCTGCTTGTAGAAGATGTTTTTTGCATATGAAAATCCGCGAATACACGGGACATAGGGCTGCGAATAGAGAAGCAGGTCGCAATTTATCAACCGTGAATACACGGAACCCGCGAATAGCAGGGTCCAAACTGTACACCACAAATGGCTGAATAATGATGATAATATAACACAGGCTTTTGCAGATGCCACGATAAAGGAATGTCGCATTATTTTATATTTAAAACTGCAGCCTAGCAGCCTTTCATATTTAAAACTGCTTCTCATTATGACAAATATAATACATTCAAATGATTACATATGAGACAGCCGGATTAACTGCCCTTCTTAAAGCCTCTTCAGGATGCAAGTCCCCTCGCAAGTTTGAACCCAGAATAAGACATGAGCATGCTACCAACTTTCCTATCACGGCAAATATTGAAAGTCTTTAGTGAAGGTTCAAAAAGTATCACAAAGATTGTGGTGAAATATATATTTTGTAGACCAAGCTATCTTCATGGGGACGCCACCCACAAAGATGAACCCGAGGGTGTAAGCAAGCCCATAAAACGAACTAGTGCAACACTGATTATACTGGATTTCAGTACACAACTTTCAGATGGAATCTGACCTATGGTGCATGTTTTGCAGCAAAACAATGTGAAAGGAGGTTTGTTAATTGAGGCTACTGAAATGAAGATTGCATATTATGTGTCATATATCTTGTTGCTCTGCTGAATCATTACCACGTGAATTCTCTACACCGTTTGTTGATGCACACACGTTAGAGTGCTTAATTTATTAATAAGCTCCTGGATGGTATTTTGATTGAGGGAATTGGAGCACCGTGATGGATTCTCATTTCGGAATTTCCAAGCTGTTCATAACACTGCATGACCCTTGCAATATCATTGAAAATGTCGAACAATATAGTCTGGAGCTTTGTCCTTTCAAATTGGAATGAACTTTGAGAACATCCACCACTCTGCAACAAGGAATGAGTGTTACATTTTACTTCATGATGGAGACCACTCTCGATTTTGGTCGAAATTTATTCTGCATTGGGTCATGAAGCATGCCTGTGATGAAATTGTTTTTTTTTTAGGTTTGGCTCGAAGGGTCAATGCTTGATGCAGGTTTAAGGGTCTAGTATCAGTCATAAGTGCTCTCATGCATGGCCCATGGTTTCCCACTTAACTGGTCCGTTCATCTGGTGAAAGCTTTGCATCGCTCCTAACACAATCCCTTTTCTGCCTTCATATTGGAGTTGTTTCAGAAAATTGTTTTCACTGATATTTGATATTCACTCAACCTGCGCAACTACATTTTCCAGGTAAACACAAAGTCTTGCATTTCAAGCATGGCTTTGTATTCATCGAAGCGGTTATTGCAAAACAGACAGAGGGCGAGTCATTTGGCTGAGACGTGATTAACTGCTTTAATGAAATGATGCCAAATGTTTTGTCAGTTTGAGTGCATTGATGGTAAGTTGATGCAACTGAATGAAGTGTTTGCTTTTGAAAGGCAAAAAATGGAGTCTAACGCGAAACGAATAAAATTGACTGTTGTGTTATCGGGCCGGAGCAAGTTTGCTTTGTAATTGCGGGTGTTGACAAAAGGACAGCTTTAAATGTTGTTGCAGCTGCATTGGAGCAATGTTGCACATGTTGGAAAATGATACCACAAGGCAATGAGTGTAATGTGAAAAAGGTGCGGGAAGAAATGTTTTTGAGAAGACCATACTTCCGATACGTCCATTGTTGCGATTTTAGTTTACGTTTTCGTTGTCGTCTCTTTGTGTTGGAATGAAGGACTGGTTGTCTAAACAACTACATTTGGGCTGTGGGAACTCTTTGTGTGCCACTCAGTCTTTTTGGACACATCATCAATATGCATCGTGGTTCTTCCGTCGCTCAGTGGAGTGTGTGGTCCGGTTCCATAAAATGCATTGAATGCTTGAATGGGGTCGATTGTACGTTTTCCTACTCAAAGTTTTGGGACACCATTTCCTCTTGTGAGAATTGCACACACAGGTGTCTGATTGGCATACCAATTATATCAACTGATAGCTAGAGCTGACAGGACGAGTAATGTGTCAGTATATCTTAAAAGTAAGATAATATCGTGATTTGATAAATGGCTTTGAAGATTGGTGATTAAATGATAAACCAAGGTAGAAAGCTGAAAGAATGAGAAAACAGAGAAACATTGAAATGACCCACTTGCTCTCTATCCATCTGCAGGTGTAAAATGCATGTTGGAGTTTCACAAAAGCAGATCAGAATATTGGAGGAAAGTATGAATATTGATGCAACACGCTATATCCAGACCAGTGTATTTTTTAAACTAACTGTCAACTTAACTATCGCTGGACAGCTCTTGATTAAAAAGCAAACATTTTTTATAGTGTAAATGTTAAAATACATATTTAGTTCAAACCTGCAACTCGCTGAATGGAAATAATCCACGTGATCGCCGTCTCTTGCAGATTTTGTAAAATTTAAGTATCCAGTCGTTCCAAAGCATTTGCATATTTGTATAATATGATAAACAACATTCATTGGATGCCAACACATAGAACAACCTCAGAAATTGTAAAATAAATGGTCATCTACTTTTTATTTCCATAGAATATACATCCTACTTCCTGTGCCACTCATAATGACATGCTACTCCCACGGAGACTATCTTATGAAGCAATCCATCCAACTCCCGATGAGACTATCTCAAGGAACACTCCCAATCCATTCTACTCCCGATACGACTACCTCAAGGAACACTCCCAATCCATTCTACTCCCGATGCCACTCCAAAGGTATGCTGCAGTTGCAGGTCTAGGGTTCCTTCCTGACTGTCGACACGATGAAGACTCCCTTCTCCCCTCATTTAAGGAAGTCAACTTGGCAGAACTTTCACATGTCAGAAAACCCTCATGAATTGTCTCAGGCTCACTTTTCATTACAAGAGAAAATGGCAAAGAATAATTACCTGCAAGAGCTGAAGAAAGTCCCATGAAAAGCATGTATAACAGGCATGTAAATCATGAAAAGCATGTACATTTCTGGTGTTTTTTATATATTTTTTATTATCCACTTCAACATGCATCTGCATAGCTCGCAATCGCAGCCACATTTGCGTGACCTACAGCTGGAGAGGAAATAGCATGCGGCAGAGAATCTGTGCTACTGGCAGGTGCACGTCTGCAGGGAAGGTTCACTTGTGATGTGATTGCTGCAAAACGTGGAGTTCACTTGAACTTCAAAATCCGAAACAAAGTGTGATACATTGATTGACGTTTCCAAGCATATGAGGACATTTTAAATTTTGCTCTCAATAAGGCATCGGTTCCAGCCTGAGAAAGACAATGAAATGAAAGGCATTTGAAGAGGTCATTGAAATTCTGTGTAACCTAAATCGAGAGCAACAGTTCCTACTTTGCCTATACAGGTGCTGTGCTGCATGTACACACTATCTCATTGCTCCCGAAGATGTTCATGAGACTATCTGATGGAGCAATCCATGCTTTGTTCAGAAGTGGAATGGAAAAAATGTTCAGCCAGATGGAATAAAGCCCACTGATCCCCGTTGACTGCTGAAGTCATGTTATTGCTGAGAAGGCAGTTCCCGATGCATGAAGTAGGGATTGTGAATATCGCACCATCCATAGAACATCATTTTATGAACAGAAGAGCTGGAAGACTGCAAATGGTTGGATGTGGAAAGCTCCAGGCTACCTTAAATTGAATTTCAACAATATGCAAAAGTGCTATAGCCCCTGGTATATGCCCTAGCCCTATTCCAAAGAGGGGGACGGTGGGGGTGAGGGGGAGAATTCCTTTCCTTGGCTACGTGTTGCCAACAATGATCACCCTGAGGCCAAAAACACTGAAAATACACACAACAGTCACTGAAAACACTGAAGACACACACAACACAATCATGTGCAAAAGGTCTCATTTGCATTCATACGTCATTTTGAAAGTCCTGTATTGACTGAGTTTGGCAGCAATGATAGATTCCATCTTTTGGCTTATGATGGGGTAGAAGGTTGATGAGTCTTTAGTTGAGTGGATGAGACATGAAACCCCTCTTGTGAATAATGGTGATGTTTGCAACTTTCTAATATAGGTGACAAAGCACAGTTCTTGAGGAGTACAGTGTGAATGTCATCAGTACCAGTGGTAGAAGTAACGTCAAGATTTCTTCAGCACTTCTCATCGTTGGTGGGAGAGAACGCCACTTGCTGCGGATAGCAATCTGTGATGGTGCAAAGAGTGAGTAAGCAAAAGGAGGGATTAGGGGTCTTGTCTTATTCAATAAAGATAGTATTAAGATATTCAGCTTTTCCTTGAGCAGTGTCCAGCATCACACCATCCTTTAGGAGTGAAAATACAGAAGAAGATTGTGAAGTAGAGACAGACTTGACCAGCTGTTACTAGGGAATGGAAAGTGAGAGGTTTAATTACTAATGCCTTTATGTTGGGCTCTGGATCATTGAAGGACTGATCCATGCTGGTTGTAGTCTGTGGAGGGAGTCTCCGCTCCCATAATATGGGTTTGCCTTCAGGTGGAGAATACAAAGCTGCTTTTTTGCGATTGCCTCACATGGTGTCAGTGTACAATGGTCAATATGTTGAATCGATTAAGGGATGCATTGGTGAAGGAGAGAAAGGAGTGTGTTGAAATAATTCCTGCAACTGTTAATGTCATAAGCTGATTAAATAAGCATCATCGACCAGTATGTGACCGAGATAGTGCATTTTAGGCCAGAGCAATCTACTTTGTCAAACTGCCTTGCATGTTGGCGCTTTTGCGACTTTCTGAACATCGCTAATATGAGATGCCAAAATGGCAGCAATTACTCCTAAATTTCAAATGCAGTTCTCACAAACATGGCTGTGGTTGGGAAAATCCATATTTAAAACTGAAGGCCTCACCAACTATTGTAGTAGCCAAGTAGACAAGGCTCAGGTCCTAAATACTCACTCGGGCCTGAGAATTTCAGCTTATTGGGCAGTTATACTAGTCGGTGGTGAGTACAATTTTGAGTTCAAATGCAGTGGAATTCTCCAACGAAGGTAGAATAAATGTGGAAAACAATAGTTGTTGGAAGACGCAATTTTTCAGGATGGACAACATGAATACAGTGTACATTCAGATGAATTGAAGCTAAGCAGTGATTCTGAGTCTGAGGATAACTTCAACTTCGCAACCACCCAGGATCACAAATAAATTGAACTGCAAGATGCTGACGAGTCAGCTGTATATTGCCTATTATCAGGTGTCTTTAGATCCAATTGCTCCAGTGGAATGCCCGTTCAACCATGGGGATGAGATTATCACCCTATGGCACAACAGCATGCATGATGAACATTTTGAGTAGCTTGTGCTGTTGTGGTGTGATCGTGCAGTGTGTCCTTTTGCAGTGTGTGATGACTGACTGATAAAGACCAATTACTGTCAGGAGGGTTTTGGGCCTTTGCATTGAAGTAGACTTTAGCTTTAATACATACAGTATATGGTTTCTTTTCACACGTTTGGTTTCTAATTAAGGTTATCCGTGCAATTATGATTTTGGGGGAAAATTGAAATTGGCTCAAATCACAAAGCTTAAGGGAAACCTTGTGAGTTATTTGAAAAACAGATTCAGTCAATGTCATCAATAAGGTTTAATCATAATTTAAAGATTGTATAGTTTGTGTATTTTTCTATAACAATTGTATAGTTTTCTATAACAAAGAATATAACAATTCGGTCTCTATAAATATAATGTTGCATAATAAGCCATTTTTATCTTGAAAAAGCAATTTTTCAAATATTATATACTTTATTATATTTAAATATATTTTGATTATATGCTTTAATTAGTCCGTAAGAGTGGATCGTGTTTTCAAGGCGAGGCACGTTTGAATAGGCCGAAACAAAATGGTGGCGTAAGAACCCAGCAATGTGACAAAGGGCTGACTAAGATGGCGCACCGCCATTTTGGTGAAGTTTTTTTTTCCTGTTATGGGCACCCCTAGGGCCTCTGATCTTCTCCATTCTTCATCCCTCAGATCGGCAGTCTGCAGCCTCCTCACTCTCTGCAGACCTGGACAAAATCACAGACTGGGCAAACAAGTGGAACATGTCTTTCAATCCTGACAAATCTCACACTCTTACGATGTCTCTCCGAAAAGACCGACTGGACAACCCTCCCATCCACTTTCTGAATAATCCTCTCCAATAAGTTCTGTCACTCAAGCTTTTGGGTCTCACTATCTGCCATGATCTTTCCTGGGAAAACCACATTTCAAATCTGGCTTCCAAAGCCAGTCGCCGACGGGGCATCCTCCGTTGTGCGAAGTCCTTCCTTGGCACACCTGAGCTCCTCACCACATACAAGGCTTTCATCTGCAGCTCAATGGAATACTGCTCTCCCCTCTGGGCTGGTGCTCCTGCCTCACACCTAGCTCGTCTTCACGCTGTTGAAACCAAAGCATTCAGAATCATTGGAATCTCCCATGATGAAGCTAACTCCAAGGGCCTCTCACTCACTCACTGCAGGCAGGTTGGTGGTCTTTCCGTCTTCTTCCGACTCTTCCCTGGCCTTGTCCCCCCAGCTCTCTCTGGGCTCTGTCCCGCAAATATTCCTAGAGGTCGCACAAGATCTGCCTGCAACCCTCTTATGGTTAAACTGCCAAAATCAAGACTCTCTGCTCACCTTCACTCCTCTTTTCTCCCACCTCTAGAACAAACTCCCTCACTCTCTTCAATCCCACTCCACCCTCCAGGTCTTTAAAACAGCTGTTCACCACCATCTCTTATCTTCCCCCATCCAAAACCTTGATCTTTCCTACCCCCGCCAATTTCACCCCAATTCCACTTTTTTGAAATACCAACCTCTGTCCTGGAAGTCCTTGGTGTCCTTGTGTTTTATACTTCCCCCCCCCCCCCCTTCCCACGCCTCCTCCCCCCAAGCCCTCTCCCTCCCACACATCTCCCTGCTCTCAAATGTTGTGTTTGTGTGCTTCCCCTTCTCTCCCCATCTTGTCTTCCGCTCCCTCTTTTTATATATTTTGTTTGTCTGGTTGATTTGTTTGTGAAGTAAATGTTAGCTCTTTCACGAGCCTCGATTCAGTATTAAAAAAGAAAAAAAAAGAAAAAAAAAAGGGGCTGTTTAAACACACCCAAACACCCAGTTTTCATTCATGCACTCCCTTCGTATTCATTAAACATGTATGCAACGTTTGGGGCCTCTAACTTTCATGGTGTTGGAGTTATGGAGGAGATGCACACATACACTGACATACATTCTCTTTTATTATTATAGATTATTACCAAATAACCAATGTAATTGGTACTCTGTAATGGTTTGCCCTTTACCAGTAATTCTCCCAACAATACTTGCGCACTTTTTTGACTACTTCTCATGTACTGCTGTGTGTGCTATGATGCTTCAGCATGGTCACCATTTAAAAAAAAAAAAATCTGTGATTGTTTGGAATTTATTCAACACCCCAAACTGAAGGAAAATAACCCCTGAGATTCTTTAAGACCTATACGATCCTTTAAGACCCCTAAGATCATTTATACCCTTTGGACCCCTAATACCACTTTAACCCTTAAGACGCTATAGACCCCCTAAAACCCTGTAGACCGCCAAGACCCTGTAGACCCCTAAGACCACATAGAACCAAAAGGCCTTTTAGACCCCGAACACTCTCTAGACCCCGAAGACTCTTTATAATCCTAAGACTCTTTAGAATCCTAAGACACCTTAGAACCCTAATACCTTTCAAGACCCTGAGAACCCTAACAGACTTTAAGACCCCAGAGAACCTGAAGACCCCTAAACCTCTGTAGACACCTAACACATTTTAAAACGCTGAAGATCCTTTAAGACACTTCAGACCATATAGACCCTTCATACCATATATATAGATATAGACTCCTAAGGCCCTATTGACCCCAAATATATTGTTACAGTTCGCGGATTTGATGTTATTTACCGAGCGGTGGTATTGCCGCGACCTAACAGTTCCCCCGATTCTTCCCCAACTCACCCCAGACGTTGGCCAAATCGCGCTATGCCAAATCAATGATAGAAAGGACACGACGACTGGGAAAGAGGAAACGACGCAAGGGGTACAGTTCTCAAGACCTCCGGAGGAGGGTATATTTACAGTGGTGGAGAAAAGGGGTAGATTACAAGGCAGTGAGGTAAAGACACAGAAGAGATGGGCACTTAATTACCGTCTTATCTTATCCCAGACAGACCACAGACAAACGGAACAAGGCAGACTTACACAGGGATTGATGGCAGGAAGGGACAGGTAGGTCGATAGCACAAGGTGCACCTTGGCTCGGGGACAGGATAAAGCACGATCCAGAAGATGCGGGGAGGCCTCACAGCGCTCGGAGGGGACGTCTTTCTTTCTCCAAGCTCAGCGCGCATCTGACGTCACCTCCCTCTCACTGCGCATGCTCAGCGGGGAGTGACACGCCCTCGGCTGGTTGGTTCCACCCTACTGGGGCCGGTCCGCCGCTTCCATTGGGTGCGGGGGTTACCAGGCTCCGCCCTTGACGAGGAGCTGACAGGGAGCCCCTATTTGGTAACCCCGTCGAGCACATGTTCGATGGCGGCTCGTTGGGAAGACCTGGTGCCCTCCCAACACCCCCTACCAACCAAGCCGGAGTGAGGACGCGCACTTCCTGCGCTCGTTGTTGTTGTTGTTGGACTGTGAGGAAGAGCTGCGGGGAGGTATTGGGAGGTCCTAAACTTCCTAACGGTGCCATACAATCACATTCTGGTGCAACGAAGGGTCAGAATTAATGGAAACGAGTCCTTAACTGACAGACTAAGAATAACTAGCAAGATGTCCTATAGGTGTCTTACATGAGATGCGGTGAACCTGGGCACGACATTTAATGGGGGAAATAGGAGGAGGTCGGGTCTACAGAGTGTTGTTTACAGAAAATGGGACTAGGGAATGGGGGATTGGGGATAGTTGGGAAGTATTGAGGAAATAGGGGAATATTTACAAGCGGATATGGATGGATGCAAATCCCATATCCGCAACAATATTTTAGACGATTCATTTAGGATCATTTCTTAACACAATTAGGCAACCCACAATCACTTGAGATTGTGAATTGGACCGTTTCAACTGACACTTCACCTGTTAGCACCGTTTTAATGAGGTAATGAAGAAATAATATGTTGAAGGAGCTGTGCTCCAACTCGAATCGAAAGAATGGACGCGACAAAAAGCTGGAATTCGTCCGAGTTTCTTTATTGCATCAAATCAACTCGGGTACTCCGAAAAGCCCGTTTATCGGGCAGCATTATATACAAGCACTCGAATATTTCATGCCGGAGTGTTTGCCCTTAAAAGGCGCGACTGGGCGTGTCCGGGAGACCTGGGCGAGCCTGGACATGCCCGGGAACGGCGAGACTGGGTGTCGCCGGACGGGCTGGGCGTGCCTGGACATGCCCGGGAACGGCGAGACTGGGTGTCGCCGGACGGGCCGGACGAGCCCGGGAAAGGCGAGTCCGGACATGCCCGGGAAAGGCGAGTCTGAGCGTCTCCGGGCGGTCTGGGCGAGTCCGGCACAGCGATCGCTCCGTGGTTGCGTCCTCGGCAGGTGTAAGGCGATTGTGTATGTTCAGCGGCAACCGCTACACACGCCCCCCCAGAATCGACTTGCACTGGCAGGGTCAATTTAAGGGGGGTCCTGATGACCCAGCCGAAGCGACCCCTGGAGGGTCTTTGGGAGGTGGGGGGGTCCGGTGTGGGGGTGGGTGGTCGAGCGGGAGGCACCGTGGACAGGGGCGGCCACGCCGTGGAGGAAGGGCCAACCGAGGTGGTTGGTCGATGTCCACGTGCGCCGGCTTGAGGCGGTCCACCGAAATCCGGTCCGACCTGCCGCCGACGTCGACGACGAAGGACTTGTCGTCCCGTCGCAGGACCCAGAAGGGTCCGTCGTACGGCGGCCTGAGTGGCCCCCGGTGTGCGTCATGAGTCATGACGCACAAAAACGTACTCTGCTGTGCGAAGCGCTGGGGGGGACGTAGGCCTGGGGGTCACCGTGGTGGGACGTTGGCACGGGGGCAAACCGTCGGGCGGTCTCCTGGAGGTCCGAGCGCTGGCGAGCTGCGGACCAGGGACTGGTAGCATTGGGCACAAATTCGCCCGGGACGCGTAGCGGCTGGCCGTAGACCAGCTCGGCGGTGGACGCCCGGAGGTTCTCCTTGGGGGCCGTGCGGAGGCCCAAAAGGACCCACGGTAGCCGGTCGGTCCAGCCGCAGTCCTGAAGGCCGGCCATGAGCGCGGCCTTCATGGAACGGTGGAACCGCTCGCACAACCCGTTGGCTTGGGGGTGGTAGGCCGTGGTACGGTGGAGCCTGACCCCAAGGTTGCGGGCGACCGCGCCCCACAGCTCGGAGGTGAACTGCGGCCCACGGTCCGGAGAGATGTCCGCCAGTGCGCCGAAACGGGCGACCCAGGTGGCGATGAAAGCCTGTGCCACGTCGGCGGTGGTGGTGGAGACGAGGGGAACGGCCTCCGGCCACCTGGTAGTCCTGTCCACCATGGTGAGCAGCTTTATGAAACCCTGTGATGGGGGGAGGGGGCCCACCAGGTCCACGTTGACGTGGTCGAAACGCCGTTCGGGCACGGTGAAAGGTGCCAGCGGGGCCTGGGTGTGTCGGTGGACCTTGGCCTGTTGTCAGGCCATGCAGGTGCTGGTCCAATCACGGACATCCCGTCGAAGGCCGTGCCAGACGAATCGCGCCGACACCAGCTTCTGGGAAGCTTTCCGGCATGGGTGGGAAAGGCCGTGGAGGGAGGCGAAGATGCGGCGTTGCCAGGTAACGGGCACGATGGGGCGAGGCTGTCCTTGGGAGACGTCGCAGAGCAGGACAGTGTCCGCGAAGGGGACGTCGGCCAGGCGGAGGCCCGTGTCCGCCGCCCGGAGGGCTTGCACCGTGGTGTTGGTGGTCTGGTCAGCCGCCATAAGCGCGAAGTCCACGCCGAGGTGGACCGCGTTCACGCTGGCCCGAGAAAGACAGTCAGCCACGGCGTTGTCTTTGCCGCGACGTGCCGGATGTCCGTGGTAAACTCCGACACGGCGGAGAGGTGGCGCTGCTGGCGGGCCGACCACGGCTCCGTGACTTTGGCCATTGCGTAAACCAACGGCTTGTGGTCGACGAAAGCCGTGAAGGGTCGGCCCTCCAGGAGGTGGCGGAAATGGTGAACGGCGAGGTGTCGACCGAGGAGCTCGCGGTCAAACGTGCTATATTTGAGCTCGTTCGGCCGGAGTTGCCGGCTGAAAAAAGCGAGTGGCTGCCAAACCCCATTCACCCATTGCTCATGTATGGTGCCCACCGCGTAGTCGGAGGCATCCGTGGTGAGGGCGATGGGAGCGTTGAGCACCGGGTGAGCGAGCAGTGTTGCGTCGGTGAGGGCCCGCTTTGAGCTTGTAAATGCCGCATCCATGGCTGCGGACCAGACGACGTCGTGTTTGGCCGGCTTGCCCCTGAGGGCTTCGTAGAGGGGCCGCATGAGCTGAGCAGCGCGGGGCACGAAGCGGTGATAGAAATTCACCATTCCGAGGAACTCCTGCAGGGCCTTGATGGAGCGGGGACGCGGAAACGCGGTGATGGCCTCGACCTTGGTAGGCAGCGGCACGGCCCCGTTCTTGGTGATGTGGTGGCCCAAAAAATCAACGGCCGTCGTGCCGAATTGGCATTTGGCCGGGTTGACGATTAGGCCGTGCTCGCTGAGGCGCCCGAACAGTGTTCGGAGGTGGAGGAGGTGCTCGGCCCGGGACGCGCTGGCGACGAGGATGTCGTCCAGGTAGACGAAGAGGAACGGCAGGTCGCGCAGCACGCCGTCCATCAAGCGCTGGAACGCCTGAGCCGCGTTCTTGAGGCCAAACGGCATTCGAAGGAATTCGAATAAGCCAAATGGCATGATGACGGCCGTTTTTGGGACGTCGGCCAGCCTGACAGGTACCTGGTGGTATCCCCGTATCAAATCGATCTTCGAAAAAATGACCCGTCCTGCCAAACGGGCGGAGAAGTCTTGAATGTGTGGGATCGGATACCTGTCGGGGGTGGTAACGTCGTTATGGCGGCGGTAGTCGCCACATGGGCGCCAGCCGCCCCCCGGCTTCGGTACGATGTGTAGTGGCGAAGCCCACGCGCTATCGGAGCGCCGCACGATGCCGAGGTGTTCCAAAGCGTCGAACTCGGCTTTGGCCACGGCGAGCTTGGCTGGGTCGATGCGGTGGGCTCTGGCGTAGACCGGCGGGCCTGTAGTGGGTATGTGGTGCTCGATACCATGTCGTACCGCGACGGCCGAAAACGTCGGCCGCGTGAGGGCCGGGAACTCCGCGAGCAGGCGAGCAAACTCGTTCGCCGCCGGGAGGGCGCATGCCAGCTCGGTCGGCGCGGAGCTGCTCAACGTGCATGCCAGGGAGCTGAAGGTCTCGGCGTTGACGAGGCGACGCCGTTTGATGTCAACCAGCAGCCTGTGTGCACAGAGGAAGTCGGCGCCCAGCAGAGCCATGGGCACGCTTGCGGTCACAAAAGTCCAATGAAAGCGCTGGCTGCCGAAGCAGAGGGTGACGTTGCGCGGGCCGAAGGTGCGGATGGCCGATCCGTTGGCCGCCACCAAGGAGGGGCCGCAAACCGCGGACTGCCTGTCCTGATCGGAGGCGGGTATGACGCTCACTTGGGCACCGGTGTCACACAGGAAGCGCCGTCCGGACGCTTTGTCCCTGATAAAAAGTAAGTTGCCCGTGTGGCCGGCGCTCATGGCTGGTAATGAACGCCGGCCCGGCCGTTTCCAGACTTGTCGAAAGTGCACGGGGGTCGGCATGTCCGGGCCTTTTGTCCGAACCTGGCATGGTAGTAACACCACGCCTGATCAGGTGTAGGCCCCGGTCGTCGTGTTGGAGGCGGTCGGCGTGGCGTAGCGGCCGCCAATTGCGCCGGCAGTTCGGCCGCCGACCGTGCCGGGTGGTCGGGCGCCATGGGCGTTGCTTCGGACGGCGGCGGGCTCCAGGTCGCTGCCCCGATGTGTTGGCCTGCCGAGGAGATTTTGTCGGCTTCCCTGGCGAGGGCGCGGGGATCCGTGATTTGCGTGTTTACCAGGGCGAGGCTTACCTGGCTAGGAAGCTGACGGAGGAACAGCTCTTGAAAAAGAAATTTTGAAATTTGCTCGGACGAAATGAAAAAGAAATGAAAGAAATGAAACGAGAGCATGTAATCCATTTGCTCGGACGGGCGCGTGTCGCCGAGCTCGGGCAGGTCGAGCAGGCGCCGTGCGATGAGAGGGCTAAAGCGTCGAGGAGGAGCTTCTTGATCACGCCGTACTTGTCAGCGGCTGGCGGGTGCTGGAGGAGGCTGAGGGCGCGGGCCGCGGTGGCTGAGCCGAGTGCTGCTACCACATGATGGAAGCGGGTGTCGTCGGCGGTGATGCCTCGCAGGGCGAACTGGGAGTCCGCCTGGGCGAACCAAACCGCCGCGTGAGCCTCCCAGAAGGTAGGCAGTTTGAGGGCAACTGCCGTGTCCATGTCGGTAGGTCATCAATGAAGGAGCTGTGCTCCAACTCGAATCGAAAGAATGGACGCGACAAAAAGCTGGAATTCGTCCGAGTTTCTTTATTGCATCAAATCAACTCGGGTACTCTGAAAAGCCCGTTTATCGGGCAGCATTATATACAAGCACTCGAATATCTCATGCCGGAGTGTTTGCCCTTAAAAGGCGCGACTGGGCGTGTCCGGGAGACCTGGGCGAGTCTGGACATGCCCGGGAATGGCGAGACTGGGTGTCGCCGGACGGGCCGGGCGTGCCTGGACATGCCCGGGAACGGCGAGCCTGGGTGTCACCGGACGGGCCGGGCGAGCCCGGGAAAGGCGATCGCTCCGTGGTTGCGTCCTCGGCAGGTGTAAGGCGATTGTGTATGTTCAGTGGCAACCGCTACAATGTAATGAAGTAAGAATGCCCTCTTGCTTTGAAGAAGGGTACCTACTAGTTTACATTGAATGGAATTTCCATGGGTACCTACTAGTTTACTCAATTACCTCTCCACTGAAGGTGGACGGAGATTACGTTTTCACCCCTGGCTGTCTATGTTTGTCTGTGTCTGTCTGTCTGCTTTGCTTGTCTGTCTGTGTTTGTCTGTCTGTGAACAGAATATCTCAAAAAGTTGTGGACAGATTCAGATGAAACCTGGAAGGCGGGTTGTGTGTGTGACGAAGAATTGATTCGATTTTGGTGAAGATCTTTCCGGCCTTGCTCCCCCAGCCTCTCCGGCCTTGCTCCCCCAGCTCTCTCTGTGCTCTGTCCCACAAATATTCCTACAGGTCGCACAAGATCTGCCAGCAACCCTCTTTTGGTTAAACTGCCAAAATCAAGGCTCTCTGCTCACCTTCACTCTTTCATTCCCCTTTTCTCCCGCCTCTGGAACAAACTCCCCCACTCCCTTCAATCCCACCCCTCCCTCCAGGTCTTTAAAACAGCTGTTCACCACCATCTCTTATCTTCCCCCATCCAAAACCTTGATCTTTTCTACCCCCGCTAATTCACCCCAGATACACTTTTTTGAAATTCCAACTTCTTTCCTGGAAGTCCTTGCAGTGTCCATATGTTTTATACCTCTCCCACCTCCCCCCAAGCCCTCACCCTCCCACATTTCTCTTGATGGCCCTGCTCTCAAATGTTGTGTTTGTGTCCTTTCCCCTCTCTCCCCATCTTGTCTACTGCTCCCCTTATTTTGTGTTTTAAGTGTCGGTTTGACTTTTTGTGTGATTTATGTTAGCTCTTTCATGAGCCTCGATCTTGTATACAAAATAAAAAAATATAAAAATAAAAAAATTAAAAAATCTGAATACGGATCCATATACGAGATTTTTTTTTTTAAATCTCCAAGTGATTCTTCACCATTGAGTGATAGGGCCAAAAGCGATATATAGAATGATATTTCAAAAGGTTGTAGACGGATTATGATAAAACGAGGTAGATGAGTTTGCCAGACGACACAAACAAGCTGATTATATTTTGGAGGTCCGGATCCAGATCCAACCTATCAATGGGATGCAAAACGTAAACTGTTCAGCCTGGTGGAGGGACAGTGCCTATAGAAAGTCAACACCCCATTTCAAATTTTTCACCTTTTGTTGCCTTGTGGCCTGGAATTAAATTGCATTAAATCAGACATTTTCCCCTTTTTTTACACATCGTAACCCACAACTTCCAAGTAAAAAAACAAATTCTACAAATTTTAGAAAGTAAATTAAAAATATAAAACAAGAATATCTTGGTTGGATAAGTGTCCACTCCCCTTATAAAATCAAGTGCAAATTAGCTCAGGTGTAACCAGTCACCTTCATAATCACACACCAAGTTAATTGGCCTCAATGTGTGTTAAATTTTTGCAATTATGATTTTTTCAGAATAACATCAGCTGTTCCATTTGAAATGCACTACCCAACAGGTTTCCTCTGCTGGGTAGTGCATTTCACACCAAAGACAACCATGAGTGCCAAGGAGCTTTCAAAAGATCTCTGGGATAAAGTTGTATCAAGGCACATCTCAGGGGATAAGTATAAAAATATTTCAAAGGCCTTGAATACCCCTTGGAGCACAGTCAAGACAATCATTAAGTGGAAGGTATATTGTAGCACCAAGACCCTGCCTAGATCAGGCCATCCCTCCAAACTGGATGACCAAACAAGGAGGAGACTGATCAGAGAGGCCAGCAAGCGGCCAATGGCAACTTTGAAAGATCTACAGGCCTCTATGGCAAAGACTTACCATTGTGTGCATGTGACAACAATATGCCAAGCACTCCATGAGTCTGGACTGTATGGTAGGGTGGCAAGAAGGAAGCCATGACTCAAAAAGCCCACCTTGAGTCCCATTTGAGGTATGCATAAAACCACTCCGGAGATTCTGAAGCCATGTGGCAAAACGTTTTGTGTCGTGACCAAACAAAGATGGAACGCTTTGGCTTAAATGCAAAACGTTACGTTTGGTGAAAACCCAACACAGCACATCACCCAAAGAACACCATCCCTACTGTGGAGCATGGTGGTGGCAGCATCATGTTATGGGGATGTTTCTCATCAGCAGCGACTGGGGCAATTGTCAGGATAGAAGGGAAAATGGATGGAGCAAAATACAGAAAATCCTCGAGGAAAACCTGCTGCCCCCTGCAAGAAAGCTGAAATTGGGACAGAAGTTTATCTTTCACTTTCAGCATGACAACAACCCGAAGCACACAGCCAAATCTACACTGGTGAGGCTAAGGAACAAAAAGATAAATGACCTCGAGTGGCCCAGTCAGAGCCCCGACCTCAATCCCATTGAAAATCTCGCATGATTTGAAGATTGCTGTCCATCAACGCTCCCCATGCAACTTGACTGAGCTTGAACAGTTTTGTACAGAATAATGAGCATATATTGCCCAATGAAGGTGTGCAAAGTTGGTAGAGACCTATCCCAACAGACTCACAGCTGTAATTGCTGTCAAAGGTACTTCCGCCAAGTATTAACTCAGTGGGTAGACACCAAGATCCAACCAAGATATCCTAGTTTTGTATTTTTAATTAATTGTCTGAAATGTGTAGAATTTGTTTTTCACTTGGAAGTTGTGGGTTACAATGTGTAAATAAAGGATGGAAAAAGTCTGATTTAATGCAATTTAATTCCAGGCTAAATAAGGCAACAAAAGGTGAAAATTTTGAAAGAGGGTGTAGACTTCCTATGGGCACTGTATGTACTATACCGTGTGTTGTTCTAGTTGTTTGTGAGGTAGCCGCTCACCTTAGCCTAGCTTTTCCATGAGCAATGCAAAAAAGAGAAAATGAGGAATGGAGGAGAATATGATGTGATGGAGCAAGCATTATAATTATGGGGGTTGGGTCATAACAGTAGTTGCGGAGGATGTTGGATTAAGAAGAAGGGAGAAAGGTATACTGTACATATTGGGAAAATGGGGAGTGTGGGGTAGGGGGGGGGGGGGGGGGGGTCTAAAATGATATATCTAAAATGCATAACAAACAGATTGCTCTTTCTGTGGGTTTGATCAACAAACACTGATGTGGCTTTCCTGGTAGCAAGAGTCCTAAACCACATAATTATTCTCAAGAACATTGAGCTTTTTTTCTCTTCACCACAAAAAGGTTGATGGTTTCCATTCCTGATTTGCTGAGCTCTCGGTGCACGTGCATCTTTTATTATTTTTCAATAACTGAAAAATTCCCACTTGTAAACTCACAAACACCTTTATTCTCAAATACCATTTCAACCGGAAAATGATGGTTTATGTTAATCGATGAACAAACTGCACACTTAACCGTCCATATAAATGCATATCGGCCAATTTCTGCATCCATTGAGCATTGCCAATCTTTCTGGTCGTGGGGTGTTTACTGTTTAGGGATATGGACCACCACGGGCTTACTGGGACACCCCCCTCTAAACCCTCCAACCATGCGAATCCTTGTTATATTGTTGCAATGTTTTCTGCTCATTCGCTTCCACCTTTTTTGTTGTGCTTGTCTCAGTCCCACTTTGCTAACATTAGGCCTCAGAGGTGATGTTGTAACTCAAATTTCAGTGAGTGAGGTCGATTAAACATTTAGAAGGAAGTGGTCTACTGAGAGCAAACCAACCGAGCCTAGAAGGAGGGGAAAATGCAGGGTGTCCTCCTTCTTGATTTATTTAATTGTATTTTATTTTCCTGCTCAATGGATTGCATGGGTTTTTACTCTGCAATGATGGATTTCTTTAATAATCTTTTAAGATAATTGCTGAAACAGAATTCCACTGTGCTCAAACCATCTCCCAAATGTCCACATTTGCCTGTTCAGGGTGGATTGATTGGTTGTGCTGTTTTCAAGTCACCAATTATTTTCCCCAGCCCAGGGGGAACGACAATATCTCGTGTATTCTGCATGATCCATGGGCAGTAAAACAGCCAGAGTACCCGATGATGGCTGCATTTGCTGCTTGAAAACATGATCTATGCTGTCAATGGGACTGGGGCTAATAAAAACAGGACACAATCCTAAACTGCACTATTGGGACATAACAATCACAGTTGTTTAATACTGCATCACTGCATGAAGCTTAATTAGATCACAATCCGAAAAAAGTAGGTCACGGACACTAATCAAATATCAGGTGCACAATTTCAATGCAGTTCCACTATTATAATGCAAGAACAACTTGGAAGGCCAAGCGGTCATTGAGATTCCGCATTGGCAAATTTGAGAGATGACAAAACACGCGTTCCTTTCAGGCCGTCATTTGACCTTTGACGAGGAGGTTGATGATGCAAATGAAGTGCAAATGCGACTTGCTCTATGCTATTTAGAAAGGGCAATTTAGTTCCGATCAAACGAACATTAGTCAAGTTATGGTAAAACATGTTAAAATGTCTATAATTAGGTCATTACCTTAAAAGTGGGTCAAGGTCAAACAAAATTATGTCAACCCCACATTTTTATTCCCATTATTGATGCAAAATTTCATTCCAAAAGTCCAGCCTACTCTGAGATACAGTTTGGAAATATTGGCAGTAAAGGAAGAAAATAAACCCAAATGGTGGGTTAGTACTCCTAGGATCTAGGGGGTCTAAGAAACTCTGGGGTACCATTACAAATTGGGGATACTAAATGCTGAAACAAACCCCACAGCAGCTATAAGCCTCCCCCTATTTATCCAAAAGGGATAACGTCTGTTAACTTTTTGATATTTTTGCGACTCCTGCCTTATCACCCAGCTGGATTGGGGGGGTGGGGGGGGAGTCCCCCTGAAACTTCAGATCCTTACTTGTCTCTTATGAGTCCCCTACCGGTGTACACCGGAGGAGACTATAGGTTTGCACTCCGTCCCTCCATCTGTCAGTCTGTCAGTCTGTCCGTCTGTCCGTCTGTCCGTCTGTCCGTCTGTCACGCAAATAATAGTTTTCCGGACTTTTTTTTCTAAACTCTTAATGCTAATGATTTCAAACTTGGTGCATGGTTTCTTCATGATAAGTTTCAGATCAAGTTCGAACTTCACGACGTTTCGATCATTTTTGACAAAGTTATGGCACTTTGAACTTTGGGAATTCTGATAATTCTGATGATCCTTAACTCAGTTCCATTTTAAGTTTTAATTTCCTTTAAAAACCATTTTCTCTGCAATAATAGGACCGATTGAGATCAAATTTTCACCATAGGGGGGACTCGATCTGTATAATATTTTAATGGTAATTATGACGTCACAGGTCACGTGGTTCGGCCGCCATATTGTTTTTCGTGAAAACACGAAAACCCATTTTTCTCTGCAACGGCTGAGCAGATCGCGGCCAAACTTTGCAGGCAGAATCGCATACCCATGGCGAACAAAAAAGCCGGCGAGCATGACGTCATGCATCACATGGTTTCAGAGTTATGACGTTTTTAAGCATGAACCTTTAAAACCGAGCCGCTCCCTCTATTTTTGATCCGATCGAGTGGAAACTTCACAGTATCTGTTCAGCATGTCAGTCTACTAAAATGTCCTTTTGGAATTTGCGATAGGGCACGTGGTTTGGCAGATATCGTTAATTAAACGAAAATATTTAAAAAATGGATATCTCTTGTTTATTCTAGTTCTCCTCAAGCCGCACCGTCTCAGCCCTCAGCCCTCAGCCTCGTCTCGCGAACGTCAAAAGCGCGACACAGCGCGCGCTTTCCGGAGGGGCGGAGCCAAGCCGAGCAACATATATATATATACATCGATCATTGATCGTGAACTGGAAAATATAATAAATTACTGATATTTAGCGACTCGAAAGGTTCTTTATCAACAACGTATTTTCTTGTGCTTCTGATGACCTGTCTGCAAGGTGTATAAATCGAAGTCCCGAGTGCGAATCACAGGTGAGCCCGTCCTGAGGTAATTAGCGATTGGGAACGATTCAGAACCTGTGGGTAAATAACCCTTGGTAATTTCCCCAACAGTTTACCGGACGACAGACTGCCGGTAGGGTACATGTATTGCAGCGCAATACACAGAATGCTTGTTTACCAAGCGATCCTGATTGTTCTGAAGTCCGATACAGCCCTTCTATTAGATGGTCCATACTCCATAGGATCACTTGGTCTTCCATTTTTCGATTTGATATCGGGTTACCATTACATATCCATACCCATGGTACCATTACATATCAGGGTACCATTACATATCCATACCCACATATCCATACTCCATACCCATGGGGTACCCCC
Organism: Myxine glutinosa; assembly: GCF_964187855.1. Classification (NCBI taxonomy): domain Eukaryota; kingdom Metazoa; phylum Chordata; class Myxini; order Myxiniformes; family Myxinidae; genus Myxine; species Myxine glutinosa. The sequence continues at coordinate 95,522 of NW_027616993.1, forward strand.
CAAATCAGCAGAGGTCTGAACTACAACCTCAAGAGATGATCCGTAGCCCACTCGGGGGTGAGGGGGGCTGTGTTAATAGGGTGGATGTCTGTCAATTGTCAACTGTGTAATTAATGAATTATTAGGGTGGATGTGTGTCAGGCAACCTCCTGTTGGCCAATACTCTTGCAGCAAGTGCTGGTGTGGGACCTGGGTATATGACTCCATAGCATTTGAGAGGTTGAGATTTTGTTTGTAACTTTATTTCAAAAGATGTAACAATTTGTTGTAATCATCCAAAAAATCCAGCATTTTTGTACTGTATTTTCAAATATTTAATTGGTAGGAAATTTGTTACCAATTGTATAGAGTATATACATGTCACAATAACAAGCTGTAATTTGTTGGACTATTGTGTAACTCAATCATATAACTTTTTGAATGTCTCTCGTACGCAAAATTAAACCTAGACACAGGAGAAGGCCATTTTAACCCATTATGCCTGTGGCCATATTAGGTCAGATTACAAAACAAAATGTTCTGCATATGGATACTCCCGTATGCCTCGGCTTTATGCCTAGTTTGAACAAAATCGGACCATGCATGTCCAAGAAATGGTTGATGACATGATTAAGTAACAAAATGGCCGCCAATCCGCCATCTTGGATCTGATCTAAAAAAAAAAAGACTTGTAGATGTAAGGCATTCATTATCTGTGTGCCAACTTTGGATAAGATCGGTAAATGCATGTCTGAGAAATGGTTGAGGACTGTTCCACATTGGGGGTTTTTTTTACAACTAAAATAGCCGCCAGTCGGCCATCTTTGATTGCATCGTGAAACAAAATGATGTGCATATGTACACCATCATGTACTGTCTTTCTGCTAAGTATGAACAAAATCGGTCCATACATGTCCAATATATGATTGCAGACGGACGGACGAGACCCAATCGATAAGCCCCCGTTTTGGACCAAGTCCAGCAGGGGCTAATAAGTCGAGGGTTTTATAAACTTTCGGCAAGGAATTTAGCTGACCTATACGAGCATACGATGGCCTACTCTTTTGCGGTTGCAACCTAAATGCAGATGGGGCAGCCTGTTTATTTACATTTACATCCAAAGGGCAACGTCCTGCAAAATTCTATGTCCTCCCTCTGACAATTCACCAGGAAGGCATTTTTAGTTAAATGTGACCATGTCCCCGTGATATAGTTCAGTCCAAAAAGCCCAATTACACCGATCTTTTCATTCTATCATGTTGGTACATGAATGCAAGATTAAATGCTACAAGCTGACTTGTAAATGTCACAAAGGATAGTCTGTATGACTTAAATAAAAAAAAATCTGCTGAAATAATTAATGTGCACATGAGACGGTGCTTTTTAGTAGCGATCAGGTGCAGCTGTGCTGTTCGGAAATCCGGATATTGAAAGAGCCCAGCAGGTTACCCCTCCAAACATTCTCTCTACCCCTCCCCTGATACCACCCACGGGCCCATTCTGAGCACTATTCACAAGGCAGATGTGATTGCTTTGGACTTTGTAGTTCCATGAGTACTTTAGCAACCCCTGAGGAAAATGCATGAAGTTCCTACCCATGAAGCTAGTCGACAAGCCTGAGAAATAATTCCAGGGGCTTGTGACCTGAACTTGTCTCCAGAGAAGGAAACCAGGAGACCAAAACAGCTGGATCGAAGTGATTATGATTGACTCAATAAATCAACAAAGAGAAAGGTCCGGAACCACTATATATCAAAAGATTATCAGCACTTGCGAAGGAATTCATCACTCTGTAATGCCTTTTGAGATTAACAAGGCTGCTCAATAAGAGTAATGTATCCGATACCTCTGTGGCTGAAATCTCTTTCTGTTTGGGTACAACAACAGCTGGCCATTTGACATGATGGGCTGTTGCCTGGTTGATTGGTGGGGGGTGGTAGAAGAGAAGGGAGAGTGGAACAGTCACTGTTCATTTCAAATTGCTGACTGTATGTGAGGGGTGGGGTGGGGTTGGGGTGGGGTTGGGGTCGGGGGAGGTGAGAGGTCACATTTAGAATTTACAACACACGTATGCAAAAATGGTAGAATTTTCGACTCCCCTCCTACTTGTACTATGTATTGCCTTCACTCCTCTCCCCTCCTTCCATCTCCTCCCAAACCCCAACAGAGTACCTTTCTATAGCACCCCTTCACATATATTTTCTCCTTCAAGTTTTTCTTCATTTCTCACCTGTCCTCGTTTTGCATGCCTCTTAGAAAGATGGTGCCCACAAAGTACCAGTGATACAATTTCATGATTACCTCCAAAGGTGGATGGAGGTTATGTTTTAACCCCTTTCTATTTCTCTGTCTGTGAGCAGGATATCTCAAAAAAGTTGTGGACCGATTCGGCCGAAATTTGGCCGACAGGTTGGGTGTTTGACAAGGAAGAATTAATACGATTTGGGTGGAGATCTGAAACTCTGATCCAGAAACAATAATTTTTAAAAATTTTCATTGATTCTTCATTGAGTGATAGGGCCAAAAACTATATATAGCACGGTATCTCAAGAAATTGTGGACGGATTTGGACGAAACTTGGTCGAGAGTTTGTTTGTGTGTGAAAAGGACTAATCGTTTTCATTGAGTGATAGGGCCAAAAACTATATATAGCACGATGTCTCAAAAAATTATAGACGGATTTGGACGAAACTTGGTGGAGAGGTTGTTTGTGTGTGAAAATGACTAATCGTTTCTATTTTGGTGAAGATCTGAATATGGATTCGGCTTCAAGAATTATTTAATTTTTAAGTGATTCTTCACCATTGAGAGATTGGGTGAAAAGCGATATATAACATGATATTTTAAAAAGTTATGGACGAGTTATGACTAAACTTGGTGGAAGAGTTGGTTAGGTGACAAGAACAAGCCGATTCGATTTTGGTTCAGGTCCGAATCCAGATCTGGCCTATCAGTGGGATACAAATCATAAACTGTTCAGCCTGGTTTGTTTGGATGTTTGTCTGTCTGTGAGCGGGATATCTCAAAAGGTCATGGACAAATTCAGACACAAATTTTGGGACAGTTTGAGTGTGTGACAGGGACTAATTTATTAGATTTTGGTGAATATCCAAATCCAGACACAATTTTTTGAAGTTTATCTTCACCATTGAGATAAGGCCAACAACGATATATAGCACTATATCTCAAAAGTTTGTGGATGGATTTAGACGAAACTTTGTCGACAGGTTGGGTATGTGAGACAGACGAATTGTTTCGTTTTTGGTTAAAATCCCGATCTGCAAACTAGAATTTTAAAAATGATCACCATTGAGAGATTGCACCAAAAACCATGTACAGTCCAACCCCGCTATTTGCGGTTCCACTATTTGCGGGTTCAACATATTCGCGGGTGATAAAATGCGACCTGTTTCTCTATTCGCGGAAAAGTGTCCTGCGAATTCGTGTTTTTTTCTATTCGCAGTCGTGTTCCGTGATTTCGCAGTTTTTCAAGGGCGCAAAAAAATAATTTCACGAGCCGCGAGCTTGACACATTTATAAAACCCACCTTTCACCGGCCATGCATAAAGCAGCTGGACATATGCAAAAAAAAACATCTACGAGCTGCGAACCTGACCTGCTTCCACATTCACTGCTGTGTGCTTTGCGTTTTCATGCCTTTTGTGGCTTTTGTGGAAGTCAGCATACATTAGTGAGATTTTCATCGACCTTCGCCGATTATTGTTTGCATTCTCGGGATTTGCCTCACCATTCGCGGATTTTGATTTGCCATTCACGGTTTGGTCCTCTTTATTCACGGATTTTCGCGACTCGGGAACCTATCCCCCCTTTTTCCATTGAAACAATGCCCCGCTATTCGCGGTTTCGCAACTTGCGGCATTTTCCAGGAACGTATCCCCCACGAATATCGGGTTCCGACGGTACAGCACAATATTGCAAAAAGTTGTGGATTGGCTATGACCAAACCTGGTGGATGAGTTGGGTAGGTGCAGACAAGAAAAAGCTGATTTTTTTTTTTTAAGTTGAGGCCTGGATGTGGATCCGGCTTTTCAGTATGATCAGTATGACACAAACCGAAAACTATTCAGCCTGGCAGAGGTATTCATGCTCTAAACCGAGTGCAGGTCTAGTTTGTGTCTTGTAATACTCCTTATAATCACTTCATTGTAATGTTATTTCTTTTTAATTGAGTTACTCGCTCTTCCGCCACCAGTCTTGTATATAATTTTTATTTGTTGCAAAAACATGTGGTACCATCTTTAATGAGCCTTGAACTATGAATGCAAAAAAAATGCTATAATGGTATAACTAATACCATGCTCTAAATCACTTTCTTGCACGTGCCTTGTCAACACAAATTTTGAATAAGATCCCATACAGACCTTGTAGTGTTACCATTTTCATAAATCTTGTTCATTGTGTTGTCCCATGTGATGAGCAACGTCATATTTTCCAAACAACAACCATTTTTACTTCCTTCCTTTTCCAATGACGATCCTAACCTCACAACCTCTCCCCTCTGTTAGTGTGACAACGCCAAAGGATTGAAAGCATTCTATGATGCCATCAATGTTGGGCCAAAATATTTGATGATCTTTGGAGGCGTTTGTCCTTCGGTGACTTCCACCATCGCTGAAGCACTCCAAGGATGGAACCTTTTGCAGGTGAGCCTGAAGTGAGAAAGACACTTTCTTGTTACTGCCTGAAACTTTTTGGATTATGCAATACCTATTTCAAACCCTTAGTTTGTCGCTTTGATCTCCAAGGGGCTACTTTCTCTACTAGAAAACTGCTATGAATAGACAAGGCAGACATTTACAAAGCCTTACCGAGGCAGAGTTTCTGGTGCTACAAAAACATTTCATGCACACTACATCTTTGGTGCATTCCAAACATATTTCAACACTTTCCATCTGTGATGCACCTGGCATTATGATGCAGATAGCATTACTTATGTTACAAAATGATAAACTTGTTTTGATGATGACTCGGTAAAATGTCAAATCACCCTCTTTAGTAGTGACCAATTGTGGGACCCCATGGATGATGGATCTCATGACCCAGGAGCCATCAATTATCTGACCTAAGTAGTGTTGATTGTGTGACCTAAGCAGGGACAGATTGTGTGACCCCCATTTGTAATTGATCATGCATGTGACCCCAGTAGTGACTGTATTTACCAATTAAATTATTTTTCATCAGGTCACTGATAAAGGCCACTTCATGACTGAAAGCGTTATAGGCTCCGGGCCAGGTATGGTCCATCTGCACCCCCCCCCCCCCCACAACTCTCCGACCCTGGGTTTTTCTGAACCATTGGGGTGTCCTGGGGTGGAAATCAACTGGTAACAGTAAATAAACTTGGACTCACTACCCATTTGGTACCTATATTGGATGGTACCCTCAAAACAGCATATTTTTAAATCCGCGTTGCGCCATATTCGACACACGTGTTCTTTTGGTATTTGTGCCTGCTAATATTAACTCAGAATAAAAAGTTATATACCAAAAGAAAGCTGTTCATCTACTGATCATCATAGAATATTGACACATTACTTATAATGGTACCTTAATGGTCATAACTAGTGCTGAATAGCAGTACCCCACTTTAACGTAACATAATTCGGTATCGACCGTACTATTTCATCTTACACACATAATATGAACACATTACACCTGATATGCTTACATATATATTTTATTGGCTTTCTCCTGTATATCAGCTTTAATTTGATACCAGATACATCCCCATAGCTTCAATTCTCTTTTTTATACAGCGTGTCAAAGATACTACCGGTATGGGGTGATATTGTAGGCGATGCTGCATTTGTCAATTTACAAATGCTGCCACGTATATCATGTACATATATGTTGGACACATGACAAAATCTATGTATTGTTAATATGTGTTACTTAATATATTGTTGTATTGATGTATCACTGTAGTTTATTGCAGGAATTTTGACGAAAATGGCATGCAGATCCTTCCATGTTTGTATCCTGCGTAAATTGAGATCATCAGATTGTACAATTATGTTATTTAAGTGTCTCTTACAGCGACAGAACGAGTCAATTAGTTAAGTTAAACACCTTTTTTTACATAGTTAAGTATGCAATATAAGATATTTTTTATAATTAAGATGCAATTTATAATAATTATTCAGCTTGGTACTTACCAATATTTTGATGTGTTTTGCAGGTGAAGTAACAACGCTAATATGGAACATCCGGCGCGAGCGAAACGTACACGTGAGAGTGAACAACCACCCATTGTGTGCATAACTCATGTAAAGGGACTGAGCTATGGAGAGTTGCACTTGTTATCTGGACTCAAAAATTCTGAGAAGAAATTGGCCAAGCTGCAGGAGGTCAAAGAAAGACGCCTTGCACAACCCCCACAGTCTCCGCATATGATGAAGGACACATGTGATTTGGTCCCTGAATCTCTGGCCGAACATCATGGTTTCCACTGGGAGTGTTACAAGCGTTTCACGATGAACTTAGACAGACTGAACCCTCCTACTGCAGGTACATCTGAAACAACTGGTGCCACAACTCAGCGGATGGCCCGTACTAGTTCTGGTGACAAGATCATATTTAAGCCAGACTGTATCTTCTGTTCTTCGGAAAGTCGTAAAAAAGTGAAAGTGCATGGCAGTTGGACTACCCAGGGGATGAGCCAGTTCGAGTATGAAGGCTGGAAGCCGGTACTGGAGATGGCTGAAATGAAGCAAGATGAAACGCTCTTAATGAGGATCCGAGGCCATGATCTTTTTGCCTCTGAGGCAAAGTTCCACAAAACTTGCCGTATGAAATATATGCAAAAGCCAGAGAAATGGCGCAGTACTGACGAAGAGGCACAGCACCATCAAGGAGAATTAGAAGAAGCCCACAGACAGGCATTCGATGTGGTATGTGATGCCATTGAAAGGGATGTGTTAATGGCCAAGAAGATAATGAAACTATCCGACCTGAGGCAAATGTATGTCATTAACCTGCAAACCAGCAAATATGCGAATCCTGACTACCGAGCCAGCAAACTAAAACTGAAGCTTGAAAACCACGAGCCTTTCAGGGAGAGACTATCATTCTGTGATCTGGGAAAGTCCTACATAATATTCAGCACTGCAATTGACGTCCAGACAGCAGTGAAACAAGCCTTCAAATTGGGATCAAGAGATATGATTGAGAGTGCAGGTAGCCATTTACGACTGTCAATTCTGGATGATTTCTCGAATGCCCCAGAACTGAAATGGCCACCAAGTCCTTCTGATCTCCAACAAATGGACGATGTTATACCAGATTCACTCAAGAAGCTGCTATGCTACATCATAACTGGAACAACATCAGCAAGGTCACAACGAAGCCAGCGATTAGTTCAATCAATCGGCCAAGATATCTGTCGCGCTGCCACCAAAGGCTCTTGGAAGCTTCCAAAACACATCATCATGTGCACGTCCCTGAGACATCTATACAGAAGTGAAAAGCTCATAACCCTTCTTAATAGAATGGGACACTGTGAGAGTTATTCATTTTCACTTGAACTGGAGACTGCACTGGCCGAATCAGTGATGAAGTCATCGACACAACTCTCCAACCAAATCATCAGGTCACCACGAGAGCCGTCTGTCTTCCACTCGGAGTTTGACAATTTCGACTCATTGGTGAATGATCTGACAGGAAAAGGTTCTGTTCATACAGCACACGGGATCATGATGCAAGAAGTCAGTGATGATCATGCCGCATCTGGTCCAGCAAGGCCAACTCAAGTTAGGACCAAACGGCGTTCTCTGCAGTTGACGGAAGCAACCATATTACCTGACTGCTATGTGACCAAAAGACAAAGCCCGAAACTTCAAGTAAAACAGCTTCAATATCCAGGATCTGTAGGAGAAAGAGGAACATCGACCAAACTCCAGACTCTATGGATCATGATCCGTCTCAAGGCAGAAACACAACAACAAGTTCCTGGTTGGACCGGTTTCATCTCAGAGACAGGTGAAATACCAAAGAAGCTCACAACGATAGACTACTATCCCGTCATCAATCAACCAATTACCGAGTACAAAACTGTCCAGGAATGCTTGCGTGCTGCTGAAGAGGCCACCAGAGAAGTTGGCCAGCCTTATGTCATTACCACATTCGATTTGGGGGTATGCATGAAGGCATTCCCCCTAGTATGGAACTCCCCCGACAAGTACGAAAGTCACATCATTCTAATAGGCACCTTCCACCTTGTTTGTGCTTACATGAAAATGATGGGTAAGAAGATGGCTGGGTCTGGTCTGTCAGATATCCTCCTGGAAGCAGGATTGATCGGTAGTGGATCTATCACAGGTGTGATGTCGGGAAAGAATTATGACAGAGCGTTACACTGTCATAAACTTATGCTGGAATGCTTGGAGAGGCTTCTCTTGGCGGAATACCTCAACGAAACTAATGCTGATGACCTGTTCGCGTCCCTCCCTGACGACTCAACTAGAAGACTGCAAGATCTTGTTGAATCCCCCAGTCAAATGACCTTAGAAGCTGTCTCGACGGATGAACTCATCATGAAGGTCATAGATAACTATGATACATTTCGACAGAGTGTAGCAAAGGGACGATTGGGGAAAACTGCTGAGCTCTGGGTGTCGTACATGGACCATGTACGTCTAGTCCTCTCACTCCTTGAAGCTGTAAAGACTAACAACTTTGTCTTGTATGTTGCGTCCATCAACGGTATGACTCCCCTCTTCTTCAGCTTCGGTGGCCAAAACTACGCCAGGTATTTGTCGTATTTCTCCATCTTCTTAGCCAACGTAGATAGCTCGCACCCGGGAGCTTTGACCCTCATTCGACGAGGAGCAATCAGTGTTGCTCGCTCCTTTATCCCTGGGAATCGCTGTGCTGTTGACAAGACAATGGAGGAAACCTTCATGAGACATGCAAAGTCTCATGGTGGTGCTGGTGCGGGTATATCTGGACTACTCACCAATTACCAGGCATATCAGAGGTGGGTCCGCACCCTTCACGAAAGGTCTCTCTACGTTGATGCATGTCTTGGTATGGCTCACATGACAGACAGCGGACAGGACACTAAGCATCGTGATGTACGTCCCAGAGAGGTGAGAAAAGGAGAGAGGTTGGTGAAGAAGACCATGGATGCGGTATGCAGTTTCCTGAATCCATTCACGGTAGACACAAAGGACCAGCTGTTGATTCTATCGTCAAGCGGTGCAGCCTCTGATGATGTTGCTGCAGATGTTCTGAAGGCTGAAGCCATCGGTCAACAAGCTCATGATAAATTTGTTGAGGTCCGACTGAAAACTGGCAAAGATTTTTTTGAACCAGTAAAACGACTCAATCTCAAAACTCTGAACAACATGAACAAAAGTTCCAAGACCAAGACATCAAGGAACAAAGTCACCCAGTTCAAGCACCAGGGAAACGTTGCATTTCAGCTTTTGCTGAAATCGCAAAATCAAGGGCTACAACTTGACCTAAAGGAACTGATGTCATACCCATTAACTCCAGTACCATACAGCTTGGCGACCGGAGATGGGTACCTAGCAAAGACAGACAAGGCAAAGGCATTCCAGCTCCTGACCAAGGACTGTACTGACATCACTGTACCACAGGCAAGGGTCACCCTGACAGTGTATGACGGAAATGCCACCTTCTACTATCTAAAAGACATTCCTAACAACTTCAGCCAGATCTGTTCCAAGGTCTTTGACATCATCAGTAAGACAGGAGATGTGGTGTTCAGCACAGATCAATACCTACCTGGATCAGTGAAGTCGATGGAGAGGCGACGTCGCGGCTGTGGAGAAAAGTTGATTCTAAAAGGAGAAGCTACAAAGAAACCGCAAGATTGGAAAATGTTTCTCTCGAACGACGAGAATAAAATCCAGTTCATCCGACTGCTACTCAGGCTCTGGAACAGTGACCAGTATGCTTCTCGGTGCCATGGTCGAAAAGTGATCTTGATATGTGAAGGGAAGGCATACCAACTCACATCCACAGATGGTCAGACAACAAATGCCAAAGAGTTGCCTCAGCTGGAATCGTCTCAAGAAGAAACAGACTCGCGCGTGATATTATACGTAAACTACGCCAGGAGCCAGAAATATGAGTTTGTTCGAGTGAAGAGCCCAGACTCGGATGTATTCTTCATCTTACTGCACTACGCCGCATCGATAAACGACATAAAGATACTGTTTGACACAGGCACAGGAAACAAGCAGAGGCTAATAAACGTCAGTAAACTCGCAGCAGACTTCGGCCAAGAGAAGAGTACTGCTCTTATGGCACTTCACGCCTACAGCGGTTGTGACAGCACTAGCGCTTTCCGAGGGATTGGAAAAATCAAACCTGTTAAAACGCTGCTTCGTCTGCCGCAATACATCCCTATTCTCAACAAGCTTGGAGATACGTGGGATGTGCCAGAAGAGCTGAACAATCAACTAGACAGCTTCACATGTGCCATGTATGGAAGAGGAAAGGTATCACACGTTGATGATCTGCGACTCCTGAGAATAAATGAGCTATGTGCCAAGGAGAATCGTCACCTACCCTCAGGCAATGTAGACATGGCCAATATTCCACCATGTATGAGGAGCCTCACACAGCACATCCGAAGGGTCAACCACCAAGTGGGAATTTGGAAGAGAGCTCACGTTCCTCGACCAAGGATTCCCAAAGCAAGTCCAGGCCATGGCTGGGAAGAGGAGAAAGGCTGCCTGGATCCTCTCTGGTATGATGGAGACATGCTTCCGCGTGAGCTGGCTGATATAGCTCAGGTCATGTCAGACGACGATGAGAGTGATGATGAATCAGGTGATGAAACACCTGATGATATGGATCGTGTTTTGTACAGTGATACCGATGAAAGTGACAGTGACGATGACTGATCATGATGGACATATGCCATTCGTGCAAGCAAGCCAACTTGACTGCACTCATGCAGTGTTTGACTTTTGTTGATAATTAACAAAATGCAATTGTTTGTTTGTGTTCTTTTGAGAGTGGATACTTGTATTATATGATATAATGTGGTTAACTGAGTGTACGACATACATATGTAATTGTAGGGATAAAACTGACTGTTAATATTATTATGATATCTGTTGTTGAGCAATAATGTTTGGTTTATCATCAAAATATTCGATACTAAAAAATTTTTCAATGGGATGTTAAAATTTAGTTTCAAATAAGAAATATTTTTACTTTTACAGTAAATATTCGAGCATTACATTGTTACTGTTCTGTGGAAGGTGTTTGACCCAGTGTATGAATATTAATATGATGATATTAAAAACTACTGTGATTAATAAACAAGTTTTTCTTGTTTAATATGTTAATAAGATGGCAGTATGATTATGATATTCGATTATGAATGACATTTATAAGTGTAATAGGCAGTTCTTTTGAATATAGACAAAGACTGTTACCGAGATTATATGATTCATGGTTCCCGCGAAACAGGTAGTATCTTTGACACGCTGTATAAAAACGAGAATTGAAGCTATGGGGATGTATCTGGTATCAAATTAAAGCTGATATACAGGAGAAAGCCAATAAAATATATATGTAAGCATATCAGGTGTAATGTGTTCATATTATGTGTGTAAGATGAAATAGTACGGTCGATACCGAATTATGTTACGTTAAAGTGGGGTACTGCTATTCAGCACTAGTTATGACCATTAAGGTACCATTATAAGTAATGTGTCAATATTCTATGATGATCAGTAGATGAACAGCTTTCTTTTGGTATATAACTTTTTATTCTGAGTTAATATTAGCAGGCACAAATACCAAAAGAACACGTGTGTCGAATATGGCGCAACGCGGATTTAAAAATATGCTGTTTTGAGGGTACCATCCAATATAGGTACCAAATGGGTAGTGAGTCCAAGTTTATTTACTGTTACCAGTTGATTTCCACCCCAGGACACCCCAATGGTTCAGAAAAACCCAGGGTCGGAGAGTTGTGGGGGGGGGGTGCAGATGGACCATACCTGGCCCGGAGCCTATTATACTTTCTGAGCCTTTACTTTTTGTCAAAATCTTGAGTTGATTATGTCTTTACATTTTCAACTCTGTGCTTATTGCAATGTTGGCCATTATGGACTTTAACTACAAAGGTGTTTGCCCAACCACAAAGGTTTCCTTTATGCCTCGAGACAGTGCTTGTTGTATGATCCTGGAAGCAATGGATTGTGTGACCCAAATAATGAAGGACTGCAAGATGAAGGTCTGTGACATCTGGATCATGGTGGATTATTTGGTGTTACAAATATATGACCCTACCCCCCTCAAGTAATATGAGAGTATGTGGTTTCTTTAATGATAATTGGTTATCAGGCCCCAGCATTGACAAATCATGCAACCTCAATAGTTAAGGTCTTGTCATATTACTACTGACGCATGATATCCAGAACTCAAATTGAGGAGTCGGATTGAGGTGGGGGAAGTGTAAAAATGCCTTGGATGTGTTTTAAACGGGAACATGTACTCGTTCAGGAATTTTTTTTTTCCTTCTCTCATTAAAGTTTTTTTGAGAATTTAATCCCATAATTTGATCCCATAAATTTGATCCCATAATTTGAACACTGAATTCATGTGGACCTTTTGTTTCCAAAACAAATTAGTCAAGAACCAGTGCATGACTGCCAGACGATATAACTATTACAAAATTATTTTGTTTAAGATGACATTATAAAAGCCACATTAATATATGGGCACATGGAGAAGGAAATGGGTGAGAAGAAGTGTGAACATGACATAGGAAACCACTGGAACATGGATAAAATGAACAACACGTGGGATATCATCTCAGTCACGAGATTGTCTTGGTGAAGAAATCGCTTTTTGTCATAGGTGCCAAACTAAGATGAAGCTCCAATGGAAGTTTTTATCATTCTTGTTCCATATTGCCAGTAATGTGCCATTTGTATTGCTCTGTTGGCATGTTGGGCAGGTTCTGAAATTGAGTTATATAGTCCATTTGTACCAATGCCCTCATGCTGATATTTTATCATTCTTCACATTTCTCTGATGGACACCTACTGATATTGATTAATTGTTACTCTGCATGTGTTGGAAAGCACATTGGCACATTTGAATAAAATAATGCCAAAATGCCCTTTCCTATGGTTACAAAGTAATGCATTTGCAAATAAGTATAAGCAACTAACCTGATGATGTATGTTGTTGGAGGTTTGTGACGATCAACATCCACAAAATTCATACGTTTGGCTATAAATTGCGAAAAGAACCGGAACCATAAGTACGTGCATGGAAATAATTGTGGGTTATTGTCACAGCCAAGAACTTACCATTGCCACCGTGTAAGAATACAGTATTTCAGTTCTTACCCAAATTAATGCCCATGTACAATTTAATTATTTTCAGGCTGTCATTGCAAGAGCGTGAGATCTTCACCTTGTGCATTACTTGGCAGCGAAAAATTTTTTTTTTGATACTTAACGGAAGTTGTAGGGATTACGGTAACTTTTGCAGTTTTATGATTCCGTCTGTTGAATCATTTTTGATTGGACGAGTTGGTTAGGTGGCAATAACAAGCCTATTCGATTTTGGTTCAGGTCCGAATCCAGATCTGGCCTATCGGTGGGATACAAATCGTAAACTGTTCCGCCTGGTTTGTTTGGAGGCTGAACAGTTTACTTTTTGTATCGTACTGAAAGGCCGGATTGGCATCAACACATTGTCGTAAATTTAATTGGCTTCTTCTTGTCATATAAGCAATTCATCCACCAAGTTTTGTCATAGCCCATTCACAACTTTTTGAGATATCGTGCTATTTATTGTTTTGGCCTTATCTCTCAATGGTGAACAATCACTCAAAAAATTAGAGTATCCGGATCTTCACAAAAATCTAATCAATTGGTCCTTGTCACACAACCAACCTGTCCACCAATTTTGTCCGAATCCACCCATTACTTTTTGAGATAACCTGCTGTGCGTGTCTGTCCGGATCATAATTTAACCTCAAAACATTTCACAGAAACTCTGGCAAAATGAAGTGTAATGAGCACGAGTAAAGGTTCACACTGATGAGTGCCTAATTTGAGGCATACCAGTAAAAGTAGCCAGTAAAAGAAACACACAGGTATTGACAGACATGCAGAACTTTGAAAGAAGTGGAAGAAGGAAAGTGAAAGAGAGAAAAGGAGACACACCATTCATGCTGGATGCACACGTCATCAAGAGAGTAGATAATTCGAAAAGATAACAATTGTGAGTGGGAAAAAAAGAAAAAGAGCTTGAGAAGATTGATTGAGTAATTGAGTGCTTCGCTTGAACGCAGGTCTTTGGCTGCTTGGCAATGATTATAATAGGTGGTTTGCCATTGCTTTCCCAGCAATGAGCCAGGGCAGAAATTTATTTCTTTTGTTCAAGATGTCGGTGATAACTCGCCTACTCTTGGTGGAGGACACTGTGGGATTGTTAACATACACCAACTAATGATAGCAGACGGGACACCCAGCTTAACGACCATCCAAGGGACGGCACACACACTGCTGAATCACCCTGCCTGTAATCCACTGCCATGACAGTATCTATCTCTATCTGTCCTTGTCTAGTGAGTGTGGTGCGGCGTACGCTGCGGCATGCCCGTTATGCCGTCTCAGTGTGCATATGAAGAGCACTATGCCCCTTGCGCTTTATGAAGCTTTCCCTGAATCCAAGATGATGATTAGATGATTGTATTTTAGTTCGTTATTCTGTTAATGCAACATAATCGGTGTCCACAAAGTAAATTTCGAGGTAGGGAGAGAAAAGGATAAGAAAATTAAGATGGGCAGAGAAATGCATCAAGTAAATAAAAATGTGAAGAGATGAAAGTCAAAATTGATGGAAATACAGATAGAACTAGAACGGCACTCAGTAAAGAGCATACCTGCACCAGTGCACCAGTGAACAGTTTACGTTTTGTATCCCAGAGTAGACCAGAAAATCACAATACAGAATCGCATTTCATCAAAATCATCCGGCCACAACTTTTTGAGATCTCCTGCGATGTATCGTTTTGGCCCTATCTCCCAATGGTGAAGAATCACTTAAAAATTCTACTAACCGGATCCAGATCCGTATCTTCACCAAAATCGAATATATTCTTCCTTGTCACACACACAACCTTTCCACCAAGTTTCGTCCAAATCCGTCCATAACTTTTTGAGATATCCTGCTGTATGTTGGCTTTAGCCCTATCACTCAATGGTGAAGAATCATTCAACAATTAAATAACTCTCATATCCAAATCCATGTTCAGATCTTCACCAAAATTGAATCAAATTGTCCTGCCTGCCTGATCAGCTCTCTCGCCTTGACTGCTTGCCTGTCGGGCTTTGCCTGATTGCTGCATGGTGCTCATGTTGGTGACTGCCGTTGCCTGCCCATGATCATGTTGGTAACTGCATTGGCCTGCCCGTCCTCCTGTTGGTGCCTGCCCTTTGCCCGCATGTTGCTTGCGTTGGTGACTCGAGCTGGGAGCCTTGGGGTGGAAGAAGCACTGATCAAATTAGGAGCCAAACTGCATACATTACACGGCTACACCCTTACACCTTTTTGTGTCCACAAGCAATCACAGCAGTAACTCAAGACTTGTAAATAGCTTAAGACTTGGAAAGAATAACGATTTAACTCCTACATGAAAAAGGTTTTTTATGAATCCAGCTTGGTTATTCTTACACTATATTGTAAAAATATGGACTGTGAGGATAGCTCGACAGTAGAGTGCAATCACCTTTTTTTGTATTCTAAGTTGAGGCTCGTATAAGAGCTAACACTTGGGAAACAGTGGGAGACAATAGGGGCAAAGAGAGGGAAGCACAACAACAGTTGGGCACAGGGACATCAGGAGATCTGTGGAAGAGAGAGGGATGGGGCGGGGTACATGGGTAAACAAGTTGGACACTACAAAGATTTTCAGGAAAGAAAACAGGGGAATTTGAAGGAGCTGGGTTTGGGGTGGATTAACGGGGGTAGAAAAGATCATGGTTTTGGATGGAGGAAGATATTAATAAAGAGATGGTGGTGTGAAACGCTATTTTAAAGACCTGGAAGGAGGAGTGGGATTGTAAAGAGTGTGGGAGTTTGTTCCAGAGGTGGGAAAAGAGGTATCAAGGAGTAAGTCTTAATTTTGAGCAGTGAGTGAGCAGTGAGTTTTAATTTTGGCAGTTTCACCAGAAGGGGGTTGTGGGCAGACCTTGTGCATCCTGCAGAAATAATTGGGGGACAGAGCACTGACAGAACAGGGGGTCCAATGCTGGAGAGGCGTCGGCAGCAGATAGAAAGACCTCCAACCTGCTTGCGGTCAGCTTAATCGCAGGAGATACCAATGATTCTAAAAGCCTTGGTTTCTGCAGCGTGAAGCCGAGCTAGATAAGATACACCAGCCCAGAGGGGAGAGCTGTACTGCATCAAACTGCGGATGAAAGCTTTGGAAGTGGGGAGGACCTCATTTGTGCCAAGGAAGGACTTCACACAACAGAGAATGGAAGACTGGCTTTCGAGGCTTGCTTGGAAATGTGGCTTTCCCCAGGAAAGAGCATGGCGTATAGTGTTTGTTTCCAAGTGTTTGACCAGATTGTGATTTCTTCCAGGTCTGCAGAGAGTGAAGAGGCCGCTGCTTGCTGATCTGAGAGATGAGAGATGGAAGGTCAGAGAGTGGAGTCATCAGCAACGACATAAAGATGATTTTCCAGAGAGTCGGATATATCATTGATGAAGATTAGAAAAAACACAGGGCCCAGAACAGTGCCTTGGGGAACTCCAGCCTGGACAGGAAGAGGAGATGAAAGAATTATATTGAGAGCCAAATGTTGATTACGACAGGAGAGGAAGTCCGTGAGCAATGAGTGGAGATTGCTATGGTTACCGCAAGAGGAGAGTTTGGTGAGCAGGGTGGGATGCCAGACCATATTGAAGGCATGAGATAAGTCACGGGAGATGAATCTGATTTCCTGTTTGGCGTTGAGGACCTCCATCTATTGTTGATACAACAGAAGCAGCATGTCCAGAGTAGAGTGGCCTTGTCTGAATCCAAATTGTTGATCTGAGATCAAGCCACTGGAGAAGAGGAAGGATTTGATCTTGAAAGCTATGATGGATTCCATACCTTGCTGATGATTGGGAGCAGGCTGATTGGTCTATAGTTGCAAGGATCTGTTTTTGCACCTTTTTGTGTAAAGCAGTAATGTTTGCTGATTTCCAAGATGCTGGCAGATGACCTTGAGTAAATGAGAGGGTGAAAAGGACAGAGAGAGGGTGAGATAGAGCGGCAGAGCAGGATTTTAGGACCCGTGGGCTGATGCCGTCTGGTCCAGTTGCAGAATCAGAGTCGAGGTTTGATAAAAACTTTTCCACCATGTCAGGAGAAAAGGACACAGAGTCCAGGTAGCAGCTGCGAACGACTGGGTAAGGTGAGTACAGAGAGCAATGGGTTTGGGACACAATATTTTGAGGTAAACACAGAGTTGAGGCATTCAGCCTTTTCATGTGCGGAGTCAGCTGTGTAGCCGTTTGAGGTAAGGGAGGGGATGGAGGGGGAACAAACACCAGAATCGGATTTGACCAGACGCAACCAGGATTTGGAAGAGGGAGACAGGTTTGAGAGTTCAATCTTGAGAGTCGAGAGATATTGTTTCCTGGCTCTCCTGAGGGTAGACACATACTTGTTCGAAGCTTTGTGGAAGGAACTGAGATTGCCTTCAGTTGGATTTGCCTTCCACGAGATGAAGGCAGGTGTTTCAGGGCAATTACCTCACCACAAGCTTCAGTGTACCATGGGTGGGAGGAAGGGTTTGATTAATTTTGAGACCCGTTTAATCTCGGATTGATTCCTGACCCAACTGTAAACTGTATGCTCTCGTTTTTTGAAGACTAGGTGTAACGTCAATGAGTACACCGTCTTTCGGAGAGTATGTTAGGTTGGCTATCACTACCTGCTTGCATTTGCTTCACTACTTTAAAGATTGCATGGTGTACCTTAAAAAAAAAAGCTGATAGCTGTGTGTGTCGTGAAAATCAAGCTCAGACACGACTTGACCTCTGGGTAGGTTTTAATATCATTTAGATCTGCAGTACATCCTGTAAAAATACATGCATGCAATAGGCATTAAATCAGAGCATTTCATGAGCAGCAATGGTCGATGCAATATAACAATGGTTAGCGCAGCGCATTGTCAGCGCAGCATTTGGGGCGTACATACCATTCAAACTACTGGATAATGTCACAGTGAGTTCCGCTGAAGTGTCGGCGCGCCCCGGTTGTCCCGGGTCTTATAGACGCCCCCCCCCCCTTCCGTAGCGAGCACCCCTGGGTTCACCTTGGTATAATTTCACTACATTCTCCCCGCCGTTAGAACTATACTGCCGCTCGGCAGGTTGCAAGCAAGCATCAGCAATAAACGCATGGGTCACGTCAATCCACGTCAGTCGGTCCATCCGTAGCGGTCGGGGCGGCGAACCTCCCTGCCAGTTCGTGTTCGGAATCTACCGGGCACGGCGTCCCCTAGCCCGGAGTCGGAATAGCCGCCGGAGGTTGGAGTCGGAGGGGGCGCCCCTGCGCCTTCGGGCACGGGAGCGGGGGACGACGGGAGTAACAGTGGTAGTTCCATAGGGGAAGCTTCGATAGAGTCCATAGACTCGTAGATGGGTTCGTCGATATCCCTGTCGTCGTCCCCACATGGGGCGAGATGGCGTACGGAGACAGTAGACTCGCGGCCATCCGCCGTTAACATGCGAGCATGCTCGGGATTAGCCTGGAGGACCTGCACCTTGTCAACAAGGGGGTCGTACTTGCTAGTGCGAACCGCTCGTTTGAGATAGGCGGGCCCCGGTTCAGCGAGCCAGCTGGGTAAAGATTGGATACTGCCGGAGCTTCTAGGGTGGTGGAACAGTCGTTCGTGAGGAGTCTGGTTGGTGGCAGTACATAGGAGAGCCCGGATCGAGTTTAGAGCGGCAGGCAGCGACCACGCCCATTTATCGAGGCCTCGGCCGAGGGTCCGAAGGCTTAGCATGACGGCCCACCATATAATCCCATTAAAGCGTTCGATCTGTCCATTAGCTTGGGGCCGGTACGGGGTGGTGTAGCTCAAAGCGACATTATGCTGGAGCAAGTAGCCCCTCACCTCCTGGGACAGGAACACCGCACCCCGATCGGTATGCACGTAGGCCGGATACCCGAACATAGAAAACAAATTCTGCAGGCACCGAATAACCGTGGCAGCCGACATATCCCTGCACGTGTAAGCAAAGGGGAATCGGGAATACTCATCGACGATAGTGAGCAGATAGCGAGAGTTGCTCGACATCGGCAGCGGCCCTTTGAAGTCCATCGCCAAGCGCTCCCACGGTCTAGTAGCCCTAACGAGTGTCCCCAGAGGGGGGCTATAAAAACGCGGTTTGAGTTCCGCACAGATCGCGCAATCACGGCAGATGCGGCGGATGTCCTCCATCGAGTACGGCAGATTGCCCGCGCGCACAAAATGTGCGAAGCGCGTTACCCCGGGATGACACATAGTGCTGTGCAAAGTGCGCAGCCCCTCCAAAGTTACAACCCCCGCGCAAGTGGCCGGCCTCGATAAGGCGTCAGCGACCAGGTTATCCTTCCCCGGGCGGTATTTGATGGTGTAGCAGAAGTCGGCGAGTTCGATACGCCAACGGGTGATTTTCTCATTCTTAATGCGCTGAGCATGTAAGGTGTCGTACATAAACGCAACACTCTGTTGGTCCGTGATGATTTGGAAACTCCGCCCAAGCAGATACGGACGCCATCGCCGAATTGATTCGACGATCGCGTACGCTTCCTTTTCGACAGATGAATGCCTCCGCTCGGCGGAGGTGAGAGTCCGCGAGAAGAAAGCCACAGGGCGGCCTCCTTGGGAGAGAGTCGCCGCTATCGCATGATCCGAGGCATCACTCTCCAAAACGAAAGAGGCACTCTCGTCAATCGTCGCGACAGCGGCGCCAGCAATGTCGACTTTAAGGCCCTCGAAGGCCGCCAGGGCGGCCGGGCCCATGGGGAAAGTGTCGCAGGCCACGAGGGGGCGGAGCTTTGCGGAGAAATTTTGCACCCACTTTGAGTAGTGGGCGAACAGCCCTAGAGCGCGTTTCAGCGAAGCCCGATCGCTAGGCGGAGCCATATCGAGCAAAGGGCGCAGACGCTCCTTATCCGGAGAGACGGAGCCATGGGTCACGGTGTACCCCAAAAGGTCTACCATGCGTAGAGAGTATTGACACTTCGCCGCATTCATGGTTAAGCGATATTTCCGCGCGACCTCGAGGAAGCGTTTCAGATTAGCGTCGTGATGCTCCTGGTCATACCCACAAACCGTAAGATTGTCCAGATAGACAAAGACATCGGTCAAATTCTCCTTCGCAACGAGGTCATCCATAGCTCTCTGAAAACAAGCGACGCCGTTCGTTACCCCAAAGGGAAGTCTCGTGAACTGGTACAACCGCTGACCCGATTCAAAGGCTGTAAAGACGCGATCAGCCCTAGAGATGGGGACTTGATGATACGCACTACGCAGATCGAGAGTGCTATAAACGGAATACAGGGCCACCTGGCGTACCAGGGCGTCCATCCCCGGTAAGGGGTAGGCATCCAGCTGTGTAAAACGATTAATCGTCTGCGAATAGTCGATTACCATTCGCCGGCGGTGGGCCTCACTCCGCACCACTAAGACTTGGGCCCGCCACGGTGACCTACTGTGTTCTATGATACCGTCCTTCAAGAGCAGGGCCGTTTCTTCCGCAATGAATTGCGCGTCCGTGCGAGAGTAGCGCCGCGATTTGACGGCTACAGGGGTACAATCAGTGGTCAGGTTGGGGAACAGTGAGAGTGGCTCCATGTCCATTTGAGCGAGGGCGCACACAACGAGCGTGTCCGGCCCTCCGAAGTCTATTTCCAAACGTCCATGCCGCTTAAGGAAATCAAGTCCTAACAGAACGTCAGCGCATAAGGCCGGTAATACCATGAGATACACGTCCGGGAACGTGCGTCCGTTTATCACAAGTTTCAATCGACACGCCCCTTTTGTGCTCAACCGAAGTCCCTGAGAGGCCATGAAGATCCGGCGGGTTGTCCCGAGAACCGGCCACCCATGTTGATGCACGAGGCGCTGATCAATAAAACTATCCGTGGACCCCGTATCAATCAAAGCTTGCGCAAAAACGCCCGCGACCGTGAGCGGAATGAAGGCCTGCGCTAGGCCGGCAGACCCGGCAGGTATAGTTCCGGCCGGGCGAGAAGATCGCGCCTCGCGGGTGGATCCCACGCCGGCTGCAATCCTTCGGGCCTCAGCAGGAGCATTGAAGTCAGTTGGCTCATCAGCAGTTTCATTTGCCAGAGTGGGAGTGAGTTGGTCGTAAGAGCAGCCGCCAGATGGCGCTCGAGCCACGTGAGAAAGATTTCTGCCGTCTGTAGATTCACATGCCAAAGTGGGTGCATGTAATTCGCAAAAGCTGCCGTCAAATGGGGCTCGTGTCACGTGAGAAAGATTTCTGCCATCTGCAGATTCATATGCCAAAGCGGGTGCATGTAATTCATAAAAGCTGCCGTCAGATGGCGCTCGAGCCACGTGAGAAAGATTTCTGCCGTCTGTAGATTCACATGCCAAAGTGGGTGCATGTAATTCGCAAAAGCTGCCGTCAGATGGGGCTCGTGTCACGTGCTGCGTTTGCCGCACTTCGAGAGGAATTTCCAAAGTAGGAGCATGTCGCTTGTTTGAAGTAGGCGTTCGAACGCCAGTCAAGGTCGGACGCGCTGTGACCGGTCGCGTTCGCGCCATTTGTTTCGGCGGCCCGATGTATCTCACCAAGGTCGGGCGAGAAGCCAGAGGCCCGCGAGGAGGAGAGCGGCTCTTCAAAGCTGAGCAAGGCGCCCCGTCCGGCGCTCGATCCGTTGGCTCCGCGATGAGCCCATTCAAGGTCGCTCGGGAATGCGTGCCCCGAGCAGCCTTTCTGCAGACCTTTGCAAAATGGCCCTTGGTGGAGCACAGGTGACAGGTCGCCTCTCGGGCCGGGCATTCAGAGCGAGGATGCTGCCGATTTCCACAAAAATAACATTTTGCATACCGGGCAGGTCGTGGCCTGGCAGCGGCGGCCGCAGTGAGGCCGGAAGCGGAGTCCGCTTCCGGAGCTCCCAGAGTCTCGGCCGTCATGGGGGTCGGGTCCTCCTCCGTATCCTCGGCGGTAGCCCTCTCAGGTCGCGCGAGTTGCGAGGTCCCCGCCACGACTCGTGGGTGATCATATGCGGTCAATTGTTCTCGGGCATCTGTGTATACGCGTGCCAGCCGTAGTGCTTCTGTAAATGTCAGCTCCGCGACCTCCAAGAGACGGAGCCGCAAGACTCCAGAACTAATTCCGGAGATGAATGAATCTCGGAGCAAATCGTCCTGCACTTGCTCGTGGGTCCGGACGTCCTGCACGCAGTCTGCCAATAGGTAGCGCAGCTTCTGCGCGAAGCGATCGATCGATTCAGACGGTTGCTGCCGCCGCTGAGAAAGTTGATGCCGGCCGTGTACAGCGCTCCGTGTCTTTACGTATGTGTTTGTGTTTGTGTGTGTGTTTGTGTGTGTGTTTGTATGTGTGTGTATAAATATATGTGCAATGTGTCACGCCCAATATGTGTGTACATAATAGACTACTGTACAACATGTCACGCACAATATGTGTGTAGTACATAATAGACTACTGTACAACATGTCATGCACAATATGTGTGTAGTACATAATAGACTACTGTACAACATGTCACGCACAATATGTGTGTAGTACATAATAGACTACTGTACAACATGTCACGCACAATATGTGTGCAGTACATAATAGACTACTGTACAACATGTCACGCACAATATGTGTGTAGTACATAATAGACTACTGTACAACATGGCATGCACAATATGTGTGTAGTACATAATAGACTACTGTACAACATGTCACGCACAATATGTGTGTAGTACATAATAGACTCCTGTACAACATGTCACGCACAATATGTGTGTAGTACATAATAGACTACTGTACAACATGTCACGCACAATATGTGTGTAGTACATAATAGACACTGTTCAACATGTCACGCACAATATGTGCCGTACATAATAGACTACTGTACAACATGTCACGCACAATATGTGTGTAGTACATAATAGACTACTGTACAACATGTCACGCACAATATGTGTGGAGTACATAATAGACACAGTTCAACATGTCACGCACAATATGTGTGTAGTACATAATAGACACTGTTCAACATGTCACGCACAATATGTGTGTAGTGTAGCGGTTACCGCTGGGTATACACAATCGCCTTGCACCTACCGAGGACGCGGCCAGGGAGCGATCACCATGCCGGGCTCGTCCAGGCCGCCCAGACAGGCCCAGGGCCGGCCTCTCCCGGGCATGCCCGGACTCGCCGTTCCCGGGCTCGCCCGAGCCGCCCAGGCACGCCCGGTCTCATCTTTCCCGGGCATGCCCAGACTCGCCTTTCCAGGGCTCGCCCAGGACGCCCGGGCACGCCCGCTCTCGACTTGCCAGGCCTCGTCCAGGACGCCCGGGCATGTCCAGACTCGCCTTTCCAGGGTTCGCCCAGGACGCCCGGGCACGCCCGGTCTCGCCTTTCCCGGGCAAACGCTCCGGGATAATGTGTATATATATTGCTGCCCGATAAACGGGCTTTTCAGAGTACCCGAGTTTGATTTGTGCAATAAAGCAACTCGGACGAATTTCCTTCTTTTGTCGCGTCAATCCTTTCGACTCGTGTTGGAGCACAGCTCCTTCATTGGTGACCCACGACATGGACACGGCAGTTGCCCTTAAACTGCCTACCTTCTGGGAGGCTCACGCGGCGGTTTGGTTCGCCCAGGCGGACTCCCAGTTTGCCCTGCGAGGCATCACCGCTGACGACACCCGCTTCCACCATGTGGTAGCAGCGCTCGGCTCCGCCACCGCGGCCCGCGCCCTGAGCCTCCTCCAGCTCCCGCCAGCCGCTGACAAGTATGGGGCATCAAGACGCTCCTCCTCGACGCTTTTGCCCTCTCACCGGCGGAACGCGCACGACGCCTGCTCGACCTGCCCGAGCTCAGCGACACGCGCCCGTCCGAGCGAATGGACTACATGCTCTCGCTTCTCGGTGAGCACTCTCCGGATTTTCTTTTCCGAGAGCTGTTCCTCCGCCAGCTGCCTAGCCAGGTACGCCTCGCCCTGGCAGGCATGCAGATCGCGGATCCCCGCGCCCTCGCCAGGGAAGCCGACAAGATCTCCTCGGCAGGCCAGCACATCGGGGCGGCTACCTGGAGCCCGCCGCCGTCCGAGGCGACGCCCATGGCGCCCGAGCGCCCTGTGTGGTTGGAGGCCGAACTGCCGGTGCAACTGGCGGCCGCCACGCCACGCCGACCGCTTCCAACATGACGGCCGGGGCCTCCACCTGACCAGGCGTGTTGTTATTACCACGCCAGGTTCAGACGGAAGGCTCGGACGTGCCAACCCCCGTGCACTTTCGGCAAGTCAGGAAACGACCGGGCCGGCATTCATTACCAGCCATGAGTGCCGGCCACTCAGGCAACTTGCTTTTTATTAAGGACAAAGCGTCCGGGCGGCGTTTCCTTTGTGACACCGGCGCCCAACTGAGCGTCATACCCGCCTCCGAGCAGGACAAGCAGACCGCCGTTTGCGGCCCCTCCTTGGTCGCTGCCAACGGATCAGCCATACGCACCTTCGGCCCACGCAACGTCACCCTCTGCTTCGGCAGCCAGCGCTTTCATTGGACTTTTGTGACCGCAAGCGTGCCCATGGCTCTGCTGGGCGCCGACTTCCTCTGCGCACACGGGCTGCTGGTTGACGTCAAACGGCGTCGCCTCGTCAACGCCGAGACCTTCAGCTCCCTGGCATGCACGTTGAGCAGCTCTGCACCGACCGAGCTAGCATGCGCCCTCCCGGCGGCGAACGAGTTTGCTCGCCTGCTCGCGGAGTTCCCGGAACTCACGCGGCCGACGTTTTCGGCCGTCGCAGTGAGACATGGTATCGAGCACCACATACCAACTACGGGCCCGCCGGTCTACGCCGTAGCCCGCTGCCTCGACCCGGCCAAGCTCGCCGTGGCCAAAGCCAAGTTTGACGCGTTGGAGCGCCTCGGCATCATGCGGCGCTCCGATAGCGCGTGGGCCTCACCACTGCACATCGTGCCAAAGCCGGGGGGCGGATGGCGCCCATGTGGTGACTAACGCCGCCTCAACGACGTTACCACCCCCGACAGGTATCCGATCCCGCACATCCAAGACTTTTCCGCCCGTCTGGCGGGACGGGTCATTTTTTCAAAAATTGACCTGATACGGGGATACCACCAGGTACCTGTCAGGCCGGCCGACGTCCCAAAAACGGCCGTCATCACGCCGTTCGGCCTGTTCAAATTTTTGAGGATGACGTTTGGCCTCAAGAACGCGGCCCAGGCGTTCCAACGCTTGATGGACGGCGTGCTGTGCGACCTGCCATTCCTCTTCGTCTACCTCGACGACATCCTCGTCGCCAGCACGTCCCGGGCCGAGCACCTCCTCCACCTCCGAACACTGTTCGGACGCCTCAGCGAGCACGGCTTAATCGTCAACCCAGCCAAATGCCACTTCGGCACGATGGCCGTTGACTTTTTGGGCCACCGCATCACCAAGAACGGGGCCGTGCCGGTGCCGACCAAGGTCGAGGCCATCACCAAGTTCCCGCGTCCCCGCTCCATCAAGGCCCTGCAAGAGTTCCTCGGCATGGTGAATTTTTATCACCGTTTCGTGCCCCGCACTGCTCAGCTCATGCGGCCCCTTTACGAAGCCCTCCGGGGCAAGCCGGCCAAGCATGACATCGTCTGGTCCGCGGCCATGGACGCGGCATTCACGAGCGCGAAGCGGGCCCTCGCCAACGCAACGCTGCTGACTCACCCGGTGCTCGACGCTCCCATCGCCCTCACTACGGACGCCTCCGACTACGCGGTGGGCGCCGTACACGAACAATGGGTGAACGGGGTTTGGCAGCCACTCGCCTTTTTTAGCCGGCAACTCCGGCCGAACGAGTTAAAATACAGCACGTTTGACCGCGAGCTCCTCGGTCTATACCTGGCCGTTCGCCATTTCTGCCACCTCCTGGAGGGCTGCCCGTTCACGGCTTTCGTCGACCACAAGCCGTTGGTTTACGCAATGGCCAAAGTCACGGAGCCGTGGTCGGCCCGCCAGCAGCACCACCTCTCCGCCGTGTCGGAATTTACCACGGACATCCGGCACGTCGCCGGCAAAGACAACGCTGTGGCCGACTGTCTTTCTCGGGCCAGCGCGAACGCGGTCCACCTCGGCGTGGACTTCGCGCTCATGGCGGCCGACCAGACCACCGACACCACGGTGCAAGCCCTCCGGGCGGCGGACATGGGCCTCCGCCTGGCCGATGTCCCCTTCGCGGACACTGTCCTGCTCTGCGACGTCTCCCAAGGCCAGCCTCGCCCCATCGTGCCCGTTACCTGGCAGCACCGCATTTTCGCCTCCATCCACGGCCTTTCCCACCCGGGCCGGAAAGTTTCCCAGAAGCTGGTGTCGGCGCGTTTCGTCTGGCACGGCCTTCGACGGGACGTCCGTGATTGGGCCAACGCCTGCACGGCCTGCCAGCGGGCCAAGGTACTCCGCCACACCCAGGCCCCGCTGGCACCTTTCACCGTGCCCGAACGGCATTTCGACCACGTCAACGTGGACCTGGTGGGCCCCCTTCCCCCATCGCGGGGTTTCACACACCTGCTCACCATGGTGGACAGGACCACCAGGTGGCCGGAGGCCGTTCCCCTCATTTCCACCACCACCGCCGACGTGGCACAGGCTTTCATCGCCACCTGGGTCGCCCGTTTCGGCGCACCGGCGGACATCTCTTCGGACCGCGGTCCGCAGTTCACCTCCGAGCTGTGGGGCGCGGTCGCCCGCAAACTGGGAGTCCAGCTCCACCGTACCACGGCCTACCACCCCCAAGCCAATGGGTTGTGTGAGCGTTTTCACCGCTCCATGAAGGCCGCGCTCATGGCCGGCCTTCAGGACGACGGTTGGGCCGACCGGTTGCCGTGGGTCCTTTGGGCCTCCGCACGGCCCCCAAGGAGGACCTCCAGGCGTCCACCGCAGAGCTCGTCTACGGCCAGCCGCTCCACGTCCCGGGCGAGTTCGTGCCCGACGCTACCAGTCCCTGGTCCGCAGCTCGCCAGCGCTCGGACCTCCAGGGGGCCGCCCGACGGTTTGCCCCCGTGCCAACGTCCCGCCACGGTGGCCCCCAGTCCTACGTCCCCCCAGCGCTTCACACAGCGGAGTACGTTTTTGTGCGTCATGACGCACACCGGGGGCCACTCCGGCCGCCATACGACGGGCCCTTCCAGATCCTGCGAATTCGTTCGTCATCGACATCGGCGGCAGGTCGGACCGGATTTCGGTGGACCGCCTCAAGCCGGCGCATGTGGACGTCGACCAATCACCACGGTTGGCCCTTCCTCCGCGGCGAGGCCGCCCCCCGTCCACAGTTCCCCCCGCTCGACCACCCACCACCACACCGGACCCCCCCCCCCCCACGACCCTCCAGGGGTCGCTTCGGCCGGGTCATCAGGACCCCCCTTAAATTGACCCTGCCAGTGCAAGTCGATTCTGGAGGGGCGTGTGTACCGGTTACCGCTGGGTATACACAATCGCCTTGCACCTACCGAGGACGCGGCCAGGGAGCGATCACCATGCCGGGCTCGTCCAGGCCGCCCGGACAGGCCCAGACGCGCCTCTCCCGGGCTCGCCCGAGCCGCCCGGGCACGCCCGGTCTAGTCTTTCCCGGGCATGCCCAGACTCGCCTTTCCAGGGCTCGCCCAGGACGCCCGGGCATGCCCGCTCTCGCCTTTCCAGGGCTCGCCCAGGACGCCTGGGCATGTCCAGACTCGCCTTTCCAGGACTCGCCCAGGACGCCCAGGCACGCCCAGCCTCTCCTTTCCAGGGCTCGCCTCGGATGCCCGGGCATGCCCGCTCTCGCCTTTCCAGGGCACGCCCGGGCAGGTCCAGACTCGCTTTTCCAGGGCTCGCCCGGACACGCCTGGTCTCGCCTTTCCCGGGCAAACGCTCCGGCATGTGTATATATATTGCTGCCCGATAAACGGGATTTTCAGAGTACCCGAGTTTGATTTGTGCAATAAAGCAACTCGGACGAATTTCCGTCTTTTGTCGCGTCAATCCTTTCGACTCGCGTTGGAGCACAGCTCCTTCAGTAGTACATAATAAACTGCTGTACATGAAATGGACAATTTGCTGTATCAATGGAATTTATTTTCTTGGGGAGGGGTTGGGGGGCGTATTTTTGCAACTAGCATGCTCCGCATGACATCTTCTTGTTTGTTTGTCTGTGAGTAGGATATCTCAAATAAATATGGATGGATTTGGACGAAACCTGGTGGATAGGTTGGGTGTGTGACAACGATGAATTGATTAGATTTTGGTGAGGATCCAGATCTGTATCCGGATACTGGAATTTTAAAATTTATTATTCACCATTGTAGATGTATATAGCATGATATCGCAAAAAACTATAAATGAATATGGACGAAGCTTGGTGGATATGTTGTGTGTGTGTAAAGGAAAAATCGATTAGAATTTGGTGAAGATCCAAATCCGAGATTTAAAAAATATTTCTAAGTGATTCTCCACCATTGAGAGATGGGGGTGAAAAACGATATGTCGAATGATATTTCAAAAAGTTGTGGACGGATTCGGAAAAAACTTGGTGGACAGGTTGGGTGTGTAAGAAAGACAAATGCATTAGATTTTGGTTAAGGTCCGGATGCAGTTCCGGACTATCAGTGGGATAGAAAATGTAAACTGGCGGAGGTATGTGCTCTGCCAGTTGCTGTTCTCGTTAATTTTGTTATCACGTCTCAATCAATAAATTTCCTACTGGACTCGTACTCTTGCATCAGTCTGGATATATATATATAGAGTATATACTGTATATGCTGTCAAAATGGCCTAGAGTTATGCATACTCGCCTCTAAGCTGAGTAGCCTGGGTTTGAATCTCCACCCAGCTAATGACTGTCATCCCGTTGTTTCACAGGCAGGGCGATTCATCAACTGCGTGCCGTCCCCTGGATGGACGTTAAACTGAGTGTCCCATCTGCCGGCATTAGTTGGTAGATGTCCACGATCACACGGTGTCCTTCGCGAAGAGTTGTTGTTGTTGTTTTGTTGCCCCAGTCAGTTATGATTGAACAGACTTGCGGCACGGAGATAGCAGATCAATCTCACAGGAGCGAACCAGAGATCCCTCACATCCAACATGTTGTGCTCCTGCCTATGTGAAGCCAGGACCTCACAGTTGTCCATAATATATTTTATTGTGTGTGGAGCGGCCTGGCAGTGGTTCAGGTGTTGTCAGTGGTGTCGTCAAGTCTATGTTTGTAGTGTAAAAGTTGTGGGTGATGTCCACCGCGGAGGCGTGAAAGGTGAACACCTTTCTGGGGAGTAGTTTCTCTGTCATCGATGGGTGGGGGTTTTGTGTCCAAGATTCTGTTTGGGCCCAGGTTGTTTGTTGCGTTTATGGTGATGTGGGTGTGGATGCTTTTTTTGTAGTTTCCATTGTTTCGTGTGGGGATGTTATGAAGGATGTCACTATAGTGTCTTTGTGGTGTCGTTTTTTATGTGCATCGGGGCCTGTGTGTGGTTGTACATGTTGTGGCATGGATGATTGGGGTTGGCATTTGTCATTGCAAGGAACTGTGCACCTCTAATGTCTAAGTGGTCTTTGAATTTTAGTGTTTTTACTTCTGTGTGTAGGGGCTCAATGGATGTTGTTAATGTGCAACCTGTGATGATGCAACAGGCTTTGTTTTGTGTGGTCTGCAGAGTGTTGAGGTGTGTGTTTGATAGGCTGAAGGCCCAAGATGAGCTGGCATAGTTGACTGATTTATGTACTGTTTGTATGTTAGTGATGTTGTTTCTTTGTTGTGTCCGAAGTTGGAGCCTGTGAGTGCCCTAAGTGTGTTCAGCATGGGTGTGAATGTTTTTTTTTTTATCACCAACATGTTTTTTTAATGTTGGTGATGTGATCAGAGAATGGCATGGATGTGCTAAAAGTGACGCGGAGTATTTTTGTTTGGTGTGTGTGTGGAATAGGGATGTCGTTCATTGTGAAGTGTGGTGCATCGCTATGTTTCTTGGTGTAATTTGTTAGAAGAGTAAACGCTGATTTTGAGGGGGCTACTTTTAGTCTGTTTATGGTGAGCCAGGTTTGTAGGGTGCTGAGGAAGGGTTGAGGTTGTGCTGTGACGGTGTTGATGTTGCTTTGTGTAGAGGTGATGGTTATATCATCTGCATGTTGTAGATTTATATATATCTGCATATTATATACATCTGCATATTATATTATCTGCATATGATATAACCATATCAAATATGGTTATATCTATTTGTATGTTCTCGGGTGGTTGTGGAATGTCGTGCATGAACATATTAAAGAGTGTTGGGGAGAGGACTGAACCTTGAGGGATTCCATTCGGAAAGTATCGTGTGCTTGATTACCTGTCGTTAAAAATGATGAATGATTGTCTGCATGATAGGTAGTTGGCCAGCCAGTGTTTGGTGTTGTTGTGCATGTTTACAACAACAACAACAACAGGCATGTTGTGCATGTTTGTGTTGAGTATTTTGTTTGTAAGAACTTTGAGAGTGTGTCAAATGCTTTGCTGATGTCTACTGTGCGAGAATAGTGTGTTTTAGTGGTTTTCTATTGTTAAAGACTCCAAAGGTGTTTTGTGTGAGGATTCTGAGGAGAGTGGTGATGAAGTGTTTTGGTCTGAATCTGTTTTGGGTGTGTCAGAGAGGGATGTGAGGGTTTGTCAGTGCAAGTGTAAGGTGTTCTGTATGTCATATGTCTGTAGGAGGCTGCTTTGGTGGGGGGTCTTTGTTTGGTTTGAGGAGGGTAAGGATTTTGCCGAGTTTCCAAATTTGGAGAATTCTTCAATGTTTGTCGGAAAAATTGCTTATGATTGTGAAGGCTGATATGCGGTATGGTCCAAGGTGTTTCAAATGAAAATTGGACATGTTGTCAGTGCCAGTAGCCTGTTAGTGTTTGATGTTTTTGATGATTTCTGTTGTTTGTGCAGGAGTGAATGGTGTAATGATAGTGTCAGGTTGGTCGCTGAGTTTGCATCTTGTAATGCACCTTTCCTCTATTCTGGGTCCTATGTGACTTTTGTTTGCGTAATGATCAATGAGGATGTTCCCTTGTTATTTTTCTGATGGTATGTTGTTTGTGGTAGTCATGGCTGCACGTGAGGGTGTCATGCCGCTGTTGGAGTTATTGATGCTGTTTTTGGTTTTGTACAAGCGTTACATTGTTTCGTTGTTTAATGAGGTGTGTGATTTCTGGTGAGTAGTTGAGGTTGTATTTTTTTGATATTGCCCTATCGAGGAATGTATCTGGTAGCTGCGGTTGTGATGATTATATTGAACTGTTTGATGCGGATGCGGATGTTAATGTTAGTGATGTTGTTATTGTTAAGTTGTTGGAATTTTTGATCAGTGTCATGCTCAAAGTTGTCCCACATTGCTTTTTGGTAATTGGTGAATGTTTTGATTTTGTTTGCATTGAAGTCTATAGTTGTGTTTTATGGTAATAATGATAGGTATTTGATCTGAAAGGAGTTGTGTACTGTTCTCCATGTGGTTGTGGTGCAAAGTGATGGAGAATATAATGTTTTGTCTGGTGATGAGTTATTGTAACCAGCTTGATGTGGTGTGTGTGACTCTGTCTGGATTGTTAAGTAGAAATACCGAATTTAGTTGTGTGGCAATGGTTTGGCCTCTGGAGTTTGGTTGGAGATGGGTGTACCAGGCCATGCCTTTGGCATTGAAATCCCCTCCGATTATGGTGCTTGAGAGGGAACAAAGGTTCTGTAGTTGTGGTAAATATTTGGTTGGTCCTGTGTGGGATGTGTCTGATTGTATGTAAATGTTCCTGATGTTTGTGAGTTCTTTTTTGTTACCAGTTTTAATTTTGAAAGCTTGAAGTTCAAGGGTGTTGTCTGGTAGTAGAAGTGCTTTTGTGTCTAGTGTGATATCTGTGTATGGGATTGTGAATGTATGTGATGAGGCCTCCACCTCTGGCGTTCAGTCTGTCTGTGCATACGAGTGTTCAGTTGGGGACGGTTGGTGTTTTGTTTGTCTTGTTTGTGCATGTGAGTGTTTTGTTGGGGACTTGGGGACCAGACAGTCGGTGTTTTTTTTTTTTTGTTTATGCGTGTGAGTGTATAGTTGGGGACTGTTGGTATTTTGTTTTTCTCATCTGTGCGTTTGAGTTTATAGTTGGGGATGGTCGGTGTTTTGTTTGTCTTGTTTGTGCATGTGAGTTTTGTTGGGGACTTGGGGACCAGACAGTCGGTGTTTTGTTTTTTTTGTTTGTGCGTGTGAGTGTATAGTTGGGGACTGTTGGTATTTTGTTTTTCTCATCTGTGCGTTTGAGTTTATAGTTGGGGATGGTCGGTGTTTTGTTTGTCTTGTTTGTGCATGTGAGTTTTGTTGGGGACTTGGGGACCAGACAGTCGGTGTTTTGTTTTTTTTGTTTGTGCGTGTGAGTGTATAGTTGGGGACTGTTGGTATTTTGTTTTTCTCATCTGTGCGTTTGAGTTTATAGTTGGGGATGGTCAGTGTTTTGTTTTTCTTGTTTGTGCATGTGAGTGTTTTGGTGGGGACAGTTGGTGTTTTGTTTTTCTTGTCTGTGCATATGGGTGTATAGTTGGGGACAGTTGGTGTTTTGTTTTTCTTGTCTGTGCATATGGGTGTATAGTTGGGGACAGTTGGTGTTTTGTTTTTCTTGTTTGTGCATGTGAGTGTTTTGGTGGGGACAGTTGGTGTTTTGTTTTTCTTGTTTGTGCATGTGGGTGTATAGTTGGGGACAGTTGGTGTTTTGTTTTTCTTGTCTGTGCATATGGGTGTATAGTTGGGGACTGTTGGTATTTTGTTTTTCTTGTTTGTGCATGTGAGTGTATAGTTGGGGACTCGGTGTTTTGTTTTTCTTGTTTGTGCATGTGAGTGTTTTGTTGGGGACTGTTGGTATTTTGTTTTTCTTGTCTGTGCGTATGAGTGTATAGTTGGGGAATGTCGGTGTTTTGTTTTTCTTGTTTGTGCATGTGAGTGTATAGTTGGGGACTCGGTGTTTTGTTTTTCTTGTTTGTGCATGTGAGTGTTTTGGTGGGGACAGTTGGTGTTTTGTTTTTCTTGTCTGTGCATATGGGTGTATAGTTGGGGACTGTTGGTGTTTTGTTTTTCTTGTTTGTGCATGTGAGTGTTTTGGTGGGGACAGTTGGTGTTTTGTTTTTCCTTGTCTGTGCATATGGGTGTATAGTTGGGGACAGTTGGTGTTTTGTTTTTCTTGTCTGTGCATATGGGTGTATAGTTGGGGACAGTTGGTGTTTTGTTTTTCTTGTCTGTGCATATGGGTGTATAGTTGGGGACAGTTGGTGTTTTGTTTTTCTTGTTTGTGCATGTGAGTGTTTTGGTGGGGACAGTTGGTGTTTTGTTTTTCTTGTTTGTGCATGTGGGTGTATAGTTGGGGACAGTTGGTGTTTTGTTTTTCTTGTTTGTGCATGTGAGTGTTTTGGTGGGGACAGTTGGTGTTTTGTTTTTCTTGTCTGTGCATATGGGTGTATAGTTGGGGACTGTTGGTATTTTGTTTTTCTTGTCTGTGCATATGGGTGTATAGTTGGGGACAGTTGGTGTTTTGTTTTTCTTGTCTGTGCATATGGGTGTATAGTTGGGGACAGTTGGTGTTTTGTTTTTCTTGTTTGTGCATGTGAGTGTTTTGGTGGGGACAGTTGGTGTTTTGTTTTTCTTGTCTGTGCATATGGGTGTATAGTTGGGGACAGTTGGTGTTTTGTTTTTCTTGTTTGTGCATGTGAGTGTTTTGGTGGGGACAGTTGGTGTTTTGTTTTTCTTGTTTGTGCATGTGGGTGTATAGTTGGGGACAGTTGGTGTTTTGTTTTTCTTGTCTGTGCATATGGGTGTATAGTTGGGGACTGTTGGTATTTTGTTTTTCTTGTTTGTGCATGTGAGTGTATAGTTGGGGACTCGGTGTTTTGTTTTTCTTGTTTGTGCATGTGAGTGTTTTGTTGGGGACTGTTGGTATTTTGTTTTTCTTGTCTGTGCGTATGAGTGTATAGTTGGGGAATGTCGGTGTTTTGTTTTTCTTGTTTGTGCATGTGAGTGTTTTGTTGGGGACTGTCGGTGTTTTGTTTTTATTGTTTGTGCATATGGGTGTTTTGTTGGGGACAGTTGGTTTTTTGTTTTTCTTGTCTGTGCATATAGGTGTACAGTTGGGGACCTTCGGTGTTTTGTTTTTCTTACCTGCACATATTACCTGAGTTCTTACCCGAGTCACTCCCCAAAGAAGAAGAATGAATATAAATAAATTAACGTTTGTTGTGGATATGTGATGCTATGTGAGAGCAATGTGTGGCGATTTGAGTGATTGTGTGTTTGGTGTTCGTGTGGAAGATGAGAGTTTTGCGTGTCGTGTGGTGATTTGATTTGTTTTGTGTGAGGTGTTTATGTGGAAGATGAGAGGGAGTGGGCCAGTTCATGTGGACCGATCGGCGCTCTGACCGTGACTGCGCTGCTCCGATGATTCCGGGCAGCAGGGAAGAGTGGGGATGATTTAGCTTCCGTCTTGCATTGGGGTGTGCAACCACCGAGAAGAGGCATCCCCATTAGTTGCTCGCGAAGAGTAGAAGCTATCTCTGACACCATGGCCAAATTCCTCTCCTTACTATACTGCGGAGAAGGCAAAGGCAAACCACCCAGGCATGGGTTATTGAATGCAAACACCTCCATTGAAGAGATTGCTCCCTTTAAATCCTGAGCATCTCGTTTAATTGCATTTCTCAAAGCAAAACCAAAATATATAATAGTACATGGAAAGAGTGCACAACCAACAACCACAGACACCATGCAGCAACAACAACAGCTATGTGTTAAAAAATATCACTTTTCGCACATCATTTTACATCCTCATTGTGAAGTACAACATGCTGTCTTTTGATTAAACCTGTCAGCGAAGACATGCCGAGTATTAATTGAAAAAACGTGTCCATGTCTTGAAGAAAACCTAATGGTTATCCGGTTGATGTTTCCAGTTTTGTGGCAGTCATCGGGTTGTTGTTTTGTATGCAGGCTGCATCAGTTTTTTTTTCTGAATCACAGTTGTGCCGCTGATGCAGTGCCCCCCTGTTAGCAGTAAGCAGGTACTCATTTTACCGACCTCGGAAGGATGACAGGCCGAGTCAACTCACCTGGAGTTAATTCAATGGTACAGCAGGGACTCAAACTCGAGGCCCGACCTCAACCATTAGGCCAACACCAGGCCTCGACATCAGGTGTTTATATGGTAATGACGTTGCTGTTTGGTTAAGGAAATTTCTGTGTTGCCTGAATTCTAAACCGCAGTTAATCCCATTCCACATTACCCACCCACGAGCAGAAACTCTCCCGACTACCCCTCCACACCCCTGCACCCCCTAACAAACCATCTCCCTCGGCTTTACCATGCTAATGGACCAACAGGAGGCGTCTCTGGAGACGGCCCTTTTAATAATTCACTCGTCACGTTGCAATCATAATTGAGGTCACGTTATGCAGCTCTCCGATGTCTCGGATCTCTGGAACCCCAGGGGTTGGAGATCCAAACAGCCTTCTGCATTAGCTTTTCCCTCTTGTCCCAAGCAAATGGCGACAGATGGAAGCACAGCGGTCATCACACACTTGAAAATGTCCACCTACTTTTTCGGACAATGTTGTGGGTGGTATGGATCTGAGTATAATGGCTGCTGCAAATTGGTTCATTAACAATTCCTGCAAATTGCAGGACATGCAACATATTCTGTCTTTTTTGGTTTATTCAACCTGCCCTTAATTCCTTCTTTTTTTTTTCAATTAATTTTTGACAACAAAAAATTGGATTCCTCAGGATCAATTCATATAACTGACACCGAATTTCATTGGATTTTACGAATCGATTTCCTGCATGTGATTTAAGTAATATAATCCTGTAATTATTCACGATGAAGCAGGACCCCCATTTTACCAAGAAAACCCTCTCTAAAGACTGCATTCGAGGTTGATGATGTCATCAGTCTTACAACTGAAAAGATTAATAACAAGAATGACAGCACTGTGGTCACAACCTGCAACAAAATCCGGTAACGGGCCAATTCGGAGACGCATACTTAAAGCACTCTTAAAAGGTTAACAGCCAATTGGGAAGCACTCATTAAATGACATTAACTCGACACCTCTCATCCATGTCACCCTCCGCTACGGTTATGGCAGAATGAGCCGATTCGTCATACAGTCACGTATTGTTTTTAACCCTATGGGCCGGTCAAAATTTACATAACTCTATTTTCTTAGGGAGGCTGGGATGAGGATAGCATCCTGGCTGCAACTCAACGTCGTGCCAGGAGACGTTGGAAGCATGCCACACAGCGAGGTTAAACTTACATCTCGCACAGAGCGAGACGGAAGAAACGGTAGCCTTAACACAGGCTTACACTCCGTTACTGGGTAAGGGCAGTCATGACCCACAGAGAGAAGAGGCTGGACACGTTGACACGTGACCACTGCTGATTAGGGTAAAAATCACCACAATAATGCCATCAACATTACCATCATTCATGGCTTACCATTGGTTGGTTAACCCTCAGACTGGATTGGTTGCTGTGCATGAGATTTTGAAAACGCTGCTTTGCGATTGGTCATCCAACGTAGCCACTCCCCTCCCTGCCCCCCCCCCCACCCCCTCATTATCTATTATATGGCAGGGAATTCAAGGAGTTTTTTTTTTACCTCCGCCACCAAACGTGGATGGAGGTTATATTTTCACCCCTGTCTGTTTGTTTATCTGTTTGTGAATAAGATATCTCAAAAAGTTGTGGACGGATTCAGACGGAATTTGGCAGAGAGGTAGTGCATGTGACACGAACGAAATGATTATACGAGGGTTGCCCAAAAAGTTTAGCAACATTTATTTTTAATTTCAAGTAATTTATTATAGAATTCTTTGAACATATTCATCGGATAACTAGATGTATTTATTAGAGTTAGACTCATTTTTCTACATAATCTCCGTCAACTTCAACGGCCTTGCGCCA
Organism: Myxine glutinosa; assembly: GCF_964187855.1. Classification (NCBI taxonomy): domain Eukaryota; kingdom Metazoa; phylum Chordata; class Myxini; order Myxiniformes; family Myxinidae; genus Myxine; species Myxine glutinosa. The sequence goes on from NW_027616993.1 coordinate 132,703, forward strand.
GCGAGAAACAAGAGCATGTATCCCCTTCTTGTACCAATGTACCAGTCTGAATCCTGCACTCGCATCTACTTTTTCACTTCTTCAATAACCTCGTCATCACTCCCAAACCTTTTCCCACGGATGGCATTTTTGAGGGCTCCAAAGAGGTGGAAATCTGACGGAGCAAGATCTGGGCTGCAGGGTGGGTGGGGGAAGGACAGTCCATCCGAGTTTTGTGATTGCTTCTTGTGTTTTCAAACATGTGTGTCGTCGTGCGTTGTCGGGTTGAAGGATTTCAGCAACATTTTTGTGAGGTCGATCTCTCCTAAAACGCTTCTGCAATCTTTTAAGAGTTTGAATGCACAGATCTGAGTTAATGGTTTGACCACATGGAATAATGTCTACCAAAATCACCCCTTCTGCATCCCAAAAAACAGTGGCCATGACTTTCCCTGCTGAAGGGGTAACCTCAAATTTCTTCCAAGGAGAAGTTGGATGATGCTATTCCATTGACTGTCTTTTGGTCTCTGGTTCAAAGTGATGGATCCATTTGTTTCATCTCCAGTGATGATCCGTGACAAAAAGCTTTCACCATGAGCCTCGCAACGGGAAAGGAAATCTCAACACCTCTTTCCGCAAAGTTTTGTGATCGTCGGTTAGGCTTCGTGGAACCCAACATGCACACACTTTTGAATATTTTAAGGCATAAATAATGTTGTTCACACTTCCCTCCGGATACTGAGAGCTCAGTTGCAAGCCTTCTGGTTGTAATCCGTCGGTCCTTTACAATGAGTTCATCAGCAGGTTGAAGCAACGCCGGAGTGACTGCTGTTGTTGGCCAACCAGGGCGAGGCGCGTCACTGAGCTCCACTTGGCCTTTCTCAGAACCCGCAATTCGTGAAGCCCAACAACTAACAGTGACTCTGTATATCAACAGCATTGACGCCGTATACATTCTTTAACCGCCTGTGAATGTTCGTTACTGACTTCTTCTCCGCGACCAGAAATTCAATAAAAGGCCGTTGTTTAAACCGCTCATCACCACACAGCGCCATTTTGACGATCCCCTGCGCATGCGCCAGAAAACGTATTGTGCCGCAGCGCTGCAGTAGTAAGCGGGACATTCAAAATTAACGACAGAATAAGTTGCAGACATTTTCTGTTGATTTTGACTGAAGTACAGAAAGTGTTGCAAAACTTGTTGGGCAACCCTCGTATTTTGGTGAAGATCCGGATTCGGATCCGGCTCGGAGAATTTTTAAAGTGATTCTTCATAATTGAGTGATTGGGCTAAAACCGACATGTAGCGCGATATCTCAAAAAGTTATGGACTGATTTAGACGAAACTTGGTGGAGAGGTTGTGTGTGTGACAAGGACGAATCGATAAGCTTTTGGTGAATATCTGAATGTGGATTCGAATCCGAAAATTATTTAATTTTTAAGTGAATCTTATTTTTATTTTTTTTGTATACAAGATTGAGGCTCGTATAAGAGTGAACATTAATCACAAAAAAAAACATAAACGGACACATCAAAACATATAATAAAGGGAGAGGGAGACAAGATGGGGGGGGGGAGGGAGGGAAGCACACAAGTACAACAGTAGAGAACAGGGATATCAGGAGATCTGTGGGAGGGAGAGGGCTTGGGGGGGAGGGGCAGGGGATGGGGGGTGGGAGAGGTGAAATCAAATGGACACTGCTAGGACTTCAAGGAAAGAAGTCGGTATTTCAAAAAAGTGTATCTGGGGTGAATTAACGGGGGAAGAAAAGATCAAGGTTTTGATGGGGGATGGGGGATAAGAGATGGTGGTGAACACCTGTTTTAAAGATCTGGAGGGAAGAGTGGGATTGAAGAGAGTGAGGGAGTTTGTTCCAGAGGTGGGAGAAAAGCGGATTAAAAGAGTGAAGGTGAGCAGAGAGTCGTGATTTTGGCAGTTGCACCAGAAGAGGGTTGCTGGCAGATCTTCTGCTCCCTGAAGGAATATTGGGGGACAGAGCACAGACAGAGCTGGGGAAGCTAGGCTGGAGAGGAGTCGGTAGAAGACAGAAAGACCACCAACCTGCCTGCAGTGTGCGAGTGAAAGGCCCTCAGAGTCAGCTTCATCGTGGGAGATTCTAATGATTCTGAAAGCTTTGGTTTCAACAGCATGAAGCCGAGCTAGGTGTGAGGCAGGAGCACCAGCCCAGAGGGGAGAGCAGTATTCTATTGAGCTGCGGATGAAAGCCTTGTTTGTGGTGAGGAGCTCAGGTGTGCCAAGGAAGGACTTTGCACGACGGAGGATGCCCAGTCGGCGACTGGCTTTGGAGGCCAGATTTGAAATGTGGTTTTCCCAGGAAAGATCATGGCAGATAGTGAGACCCAAAAGCTTGAGTGACAGAACTTCTTGGAGAGGTAGGATTGTTGAGAAAGTGGATGGGAGGGATGTCCAGTCAGTCTTTTTGGAGAGACATAGTAAGAGTGTGAGATTTGTCAGGATTGAAAGACATGTTCCACTTGTTTGACCAGTCTGTGATTTTGTCCAGGTCTGCAGAGAGTGAGGAAGCTGCAGACTGCCGATCTGAGGGATGAGGAATGGAACGGCAGTGAGTGGAGTCATCAGCAAAGAGATAGAGAGGATTTTCCAGAGAGTCGGAGAGATCATTGATGAAAACCAGAGAAAGCACAGGGCCCAGAACACTGCCTTGGGGAACTCCAGGCTGAACAGGAAGGGGAGATGAGAGAAATCCATTCAGGGCCACACGTTGACTACGACTAGAGAGGAAGTCCGCCAGCCATGCGTGGAGATTTCCATGGATACCATAGGAGGAGAGTTTGGTGAGCAGAGCGGGGTGCCAGACCGTATCGAAGGCACGTGATATGTCAAGGGAGACAGCTCTAATTTCCTGTTTGGCATTGAGGACCTCCATCCATTGTTGAGACAGCAGAAGCAGCATGTCCAGAGTAGAGTGACCTGGTCTGAAACAAAATTGATGGTCAGAGATCAAGCCATTGGAGAAGAGGAAAGATTTGATATCCGAAGCGTTGATTTAATATCATCACCATTGAGAGATCAGGTAAAAAGCGATGTATAGCATGATATTTTTAAAAGTTGTGGACGAGTTATGACGAAACATGGTGGACGAGTTGGTTCGGTGACAAGAACAAGCCGATTATATTTTGGTTCAGGTCCGAATCCAGATCCAGCCTATCAGTGGGAAACAAAACATAAACTGTTCATCCTGGCAGAGGTATTCGCTCCACCGAGTACCGTTCTAGTTTAACCCTGAGAGAGGTCAACAGATGCACATACCACGTCACGTGTTGTTGATTGAAACGTCGAGGGAAACAAAATTTATTTGTTTGATTTTAACAGGTCGGAGGTGTTGGAGAATTTGTAGCTGAGAGACTCAAGACTCCAATGACACAGGTTTACAAAAGGTCTGGTTTATTAACTGGTTATTCACTTCATTCCATTTACCAAATAATACCGCATAATTCAATGGCTGAGATTAACACTTTTCGCTGATCCTTCTCGTTCGGCTGATGTTCCTCCGCCACTCCCGTTGGTCAGAGCTCTTGGTAGCAAGTCCTCTCGACTCCACGTTTGCTCTCGTTTATATGGACAAACTGGACTTAATCCCCTTTTCGCTGACCGTTAATCCTTTCTCCGCTAATGCCCCGAGGTCATGCGTGCACCGAGTCCTGGCATCAGCTCGCTCCCCTCCTGCTGTGAGTTCCGTTTACCAAACGATAGGGGGGTGCTTCAGCCAGGGGCTGTGACCAGGTGGACAAGAGATTATCATGTTCGGGCACATTCCTAACACTCATTTACGAACTCGTCTTTCACATAGTTTGCAGGTAAAATGTATCTGCTTTGTTACCAGGTTAATTAATAAGTTACCAGTGCCAATTAATAAGTTACACTGAGTTACACTTCCACAATTCCCTCATCTTTTTGTTTTTTGTTTATATTAACCATTAATCTAAACATCAATATAAGTAAACAATCAATCACTACAAGTAAACATCATTACAAGTATAAGTAAATAATCAATCACTTTGGTAATCAAATTCCCTTGGGCATACACCGTCATCCTGCAAGAATCACAAAACATTTCGTTGGTCATTGACTCCTTCCATATCGTTCAATCTATTGCATTTGCATCACAAATATATTTTCAAAACAACACTTCACCATCACCAAGATACAACAATTTCACTTCATTTTCAAGTTTTATAAAGCATCTGCACCATCTGGCAAAAAACGTTTGCCTCCACACAAATGTTGACTTTGTTTGAAAGGAAGGGCTGATCACTTGTGTTTGAATCCTGGTATGAAACATTTTCTCCTAATGTCTTCATAGCTCCTGCACTACTTCGTGTAGGATTTCGCTGTTGTGGTAACATTTCGGAGTCATAGACTGACCCTGCTCTCCTTGTAGCTTTCTTGCCACTTTTTGCTGTAAACCATAGTAATTCCTGAACAAGGCCTTCACCCAGTTGTAGTCGACTTGCCTCCTCCCTCATTGTGAGTGGGCAGCAAGTATTGGTGTGACGTTGATTGGCCAGCAAGATGTGGAACAGGGATGCTGGATGCATCCACAATGATGTTGGGACCATGGTGTTCAGGTCATTCATGGTCCTTACCAGGAGCAACCAGCAGAATCGTGCACAGCTGTTGTGACAAGGGCACAGCCGTTTTTGCAGCTCCATGCTGGTTCCCCGGACGTTGGTGAAGTAATAACATATGTCCCCGCATTTCACAGAGGTTGCAGGTAAAATGTCGTTGTCCTGCAACTTCTGATGTGGTGAATGTTCGAAGCCTTCGAACAAGAGTAAGTGATCGCCTTTCTTTCATATGTTGCAGTGTGATCCAGGCAAATGGTCACATAAATTTCTTTGGTGAAGGTAAGCATTCATCTCCAAGTTACACGGGAGAATGTCTTCATCATTCTTTGAGAAAGAGGGTGTATGCCACGATTAACTTCATTTTTTAGCCACAAATTTTCTTTCTCGAACTTCTTCCCAATTCCGTTAGCAATCCCTCCAAAATGTGATCTCGTCTTATCCTTATGCTCAGTCACATCTGAATCTGCTTTCCGCACACACTGAATCAGATAGGGTACATCTTACCATGAAATCAGCATAATCATGTATATCTTCCGACAGTTTCACATTCAACAATTTGTTGTTTTTTTCTTAACACAAAAGTTATATTCATTTATATGCGTCACACAAATAATATTCAATCAGGTATGTATTTTATTACTAAACTAAGAATAGCATTGTATATGATTACAATCACAAACGGGAATACCTAATTCCCAACAACAATTTTTCCAAACCAACAAATTAAACATAATGTATTATTACCATAATTCCTCTCCACTTTTTCTTTTCCCTCTTTTTCCTAACAGTGTGTCACTCGTGGTGATATGAGTTCACTGATATTGTAATTGACACAACTCATAACATTGTCGTTATGTCATTATCTTAATTCTACTGTATTCACTATTCATTTGCAACATCACTTGATTCATTCTTTTAATCTCGGTATTATTCATATCATCATAACAATCTTTCTATTTTAGGTCCATATTTGTTTCTATTCTTATCAACCTCCTACGGTTTATCAATTTGTTCCAAAACACTGCAACCAAAGGTTTTAACCAAAGCTCTACCAAACTATTTCCAATTTGAACCCAAAATGCTAATTAAACAACAATTCAAAGAATTAACTTCAATGGGTCAACAAACTCATTTTATAAACAGATCTAATTTTCCCATCCAATAATTTTCCTTGCCAAATGTCATATTGCAACACTTTAATAAACCTTCGAAAAATGTCTCCCAAATCAATAAATTCCCTTTTTACTTCCCAAATATTCATCTGTAAATTACATATTCAATTACAGTTTTTCCCTATTTGTTCGGCCTAAATGGCCACCGAAGTGGCTGCCAACATGCAGTACCGTTTTTATCTACCAAGCAAGTATTCGTCCACATAAGATCTCTACCAAAATGTTGTTTGTAAAAAACAAATCTGGGATTTCTGATTACATGGATGCACACTCTCAGGACATTTCAGGCTGCTTGTTAACAATCCACTACGATAAATTAATTCCTTTACCCACAATCAAATAATTAGTACAAATTGAGGATATTATCCCTATCACATTCATTTATAGATTCATTATGTTGGATCTAAATTTTCTCCCACTGCTGCAAGGAAGAACAATAGCTCTAATAAGTCTTTGTAATATCTCACTTCATTTACCCAGCATCGAAGAATTTATTTACTATCCATTCCCATCTGTTAACCAGTGACTTTGTTTGAACTCCAAAACTTAATTTGATGAATCCCATGTGTATGGTACCACTTATTGAAACCCCTACTTTTGTAGAAAATATCCAAGTAAGTGTTTTTTTACACCCCCTTAACTGTTGCTCATCCATTTCTATGCACCCAGTGAGTACTACTGACACCAGTATGCCAATATAGGTGTGCGAGATTAACAAATATGTTGCAGGTACACGTAACAGCGCGTTCTGAGTATAAATAACGTAACAGCGCGTTCATGTCTGCCCCTTGGTTTAAGATGCACAATGCATTCCGTTTTAAAACTCACAATAGTTCAAATCAGCAAGATTTTCTTTACTATTTTCCCATATCATCTATGCCTAATACACATCCATACATGCAGCACAATTTATATGCTGATAAAATTCAAGTTTATATATCTATCTATAATTCCAGTAATCTCTGTATGTCTGTATGTCTGTGACCGCTGTTTCTCGACAACCACGGGTCCGATATACTTGAAACTTGCCAGGTATATTGCTGGGGACCCGAGGATGTGCCTTTTCAAGGTTTCATATTAATCGGACAAGTAGTTACCGAGCTATGTCCAAAAAACGATTCAACCAATCAGAGAGCAGCGAGTTATCACGTGTGCCGAACGTGGCGAACAGACTCTGCCTCGGACGGCACATTTGAGAGCGTATTCATTTATTTCACGTTGGCAAACTATGTTGCCGCTATGTTGGCGTTAAACTATGTTTTAAAACTAATTAAAACTAATTTGCGATTCTTTCGCTTTCCTGCACGTTTGTGCACGCTATGGCGATTTCTTTACCAAACTCCGCAAGCCGTTCGCTTTGGACCAAACCATTTCATGTAAATAGAGGGGGGGGATTGTCACCGTACTCGCAAGCCGTTCGCTTTGGACCAAACCATTTCATGTAAATAGAGGGGGGGGGGGGGGGGATTGTCACCGTACTCGCAAGCCGTTCGCTTTGGACCAAACCATTTCATGTAAATAGAGGGGGGGGATTGTCACCGTACTCGCAAGCCGTTCGCTTTGGCTTTGCGAATGGACCAAACCATTTCATGTAAATAGAGGGGGGCGGGATATAATTTTAGATATATATATAGTACGGGCATGCCCTAGTATATATAAATCCATGAGCAGAGTATTCTGGGAAGTCAGTGTAAGACCTCTCCCAAATTTGGATAATTTTGTACTTCCTCATTTCTTTTTATGAAGCTCATATCCATAAATAGCTATTATTCTCATATAAATTCTATCAAAAATGGAATCCCCAAATTACTCACAATTTTACTATTTAATTAATGGCTGCTCATAACCCAGCACATCAAATCTTTATATTCCATCTCCCTTGACAAAAGAGATAATGTTCATAATCAAATTTTATTTCTATTTTATTTTACGGATTCTCTGCATATTCAATCCCATCCACATAAAACTATCCATTTCCAGACAGGCACACTGTCGGTGTCAACAATCTTGTAAGATTGATACACAAAACAATAAAAAACACTAACATTGACACACAAAAAATACACACACACATGCATTATGCGTATTTGTTTGCGTTGGAACTATTATTTACAGATCAAGATGGGTGTCAATTTTATTTCAATTTCATAAAATTTGTCCTTCAATTTTATAAATGCTAATACACAAATGGACCAAAAAGTTTATTCTTAGAAAACCCCTATGATGTCACATTGAAATTACCCTTTCAGTTCCCACAATAATTTATCCAAATTTGACTACACACCCATTTACATGTCAGTCGACCACTGACTTATCAATCGTGTGGAACAATAGTCCGAAATTCCCACCTGATCATCATGTGACCCTTGTCACTTGGTTTCAAAAATTTGCAAAGCAATTGTTCCAACTTTGTAAATTTAAAATTGTGTGCCCAACATAAAAGATCCAATTTCGGCATGTGATCAATTAATTACTAATTTGCTTACAAGCAAAAGAAAAAATGAATAATTCTTGCTCCGAAAACTTTTCAGACCCAAGAATCATCGACAGTTATTCATGTTTGTCCAGTAATCTAATTTGTTGAGGCCAATCGTCATTTGGGATTTGTCGCAATGAAGGCCTAATCATTGTCTGAGGTATCGGTCAGCACTGGTACCCTTCATCTTGGTTTACCCTATTAACTTGTCTTCCTTTTGGTATACGGACATCCTCTTTTCCAATGTCCCATCCGTCCACACTTGAAACACCGGTTTCTGTCGTTGTCTGATCTGTGCACCTGTGCACTTGTATTGCTGGGCTGCATCTCTACATCCCTGAGTTGCCACTGCAATCTCTCGTTATCTCCTGAAACACGAAAAAATTCTCTGTACCGTCCTTTTTGGGGAGACAACTGGAAATCTGATGGGACAACTGTCACTTTCATTCCTAATTTCGAGGGCAGTTGTGCATTTGTCTCCTCCACTGTATCCTGTATCCTTTTTATTTTAAGTTCTAGATCCGTTATCCGTTCTTGCTGTTCCCGTTGTCTGGATTCACCATCCCAAAGATGGAATGCAAGCCAGTCTACCGTTAGATTCTGTCTCTTCCTGGCTTTCAATCTTTGTTCCAATCTTTCCAATCGACTTCGCTCAAATGTACCATCTCTTGGAAACTCCTCATCATGTCCCTTTGTCCACAAATACCAATTCTCGACCTGCCTTATAGCTTCTGCACCATAACGGTCGTACATATGATGTGTACAAGTACCTTTTTGTGGAATCTCTGGTTGTCCTTGTGTATTCTTGCAGGCTCCATTTCCCATTCTGCCTTTTATCAAAGTAGCGTTGGATGTGTTGTAGTTTGTTCCTCTAAAGCTTCACTCGTACCTCCAGGAAGGGTCTCTCCACCTGTTCACACGGTGATTTCCAGAGAATCTCCCTCAGCCGTGGCTTTTGCACAATCCAATCTCACAGATCAGTATTTGCAGATGAGCCGGAGGGTCAGTATGAAATGGGTGAATCCTCAGGTGGCCGCTCTGTTGACGGGGAAATCACACAATGGTAACCGCACATATATATCTGTATATAAACTCACCACCTTGCTCAATTTTCCCAGGTTGTCTCCACATTGATAATATCTCGCAAAGATATCAAAGCTTCTTTCTTGAGACCGCATTTTCATCAATCAAACAATCAATATATTCAATTCAATTTATTCAGTTCAATTTATTCAGTTAAATTTATTCAATTAAATTCAATCAATTAACAATTCAATCAATTATTCAATTTCAATTAATTCATCAATATTCATCAATAAATCAAATTAATCATTTTGGATGACTCCTTGCATAAGCCCTTTCCCCAATGATGTCAGGACAGGTCCATCCATTGACTGAGATCGAATCTCATCGGTCGTCACCTCTGGTTCGTACCTCATGTTAATTGATGAATCACCGTCCTGTCCTAGGGTCATATCTGACATATTTCCCCATTTTGCCTGGTCTCCACAAATTTTCTTTGCAACCACTAAAGGCAACTCATCCTTCATTCGTGAGACAGCCAAAATGGATGGCAGATATTAAAGTTCTTTGGGAAAAATATCTCATCATTTTTCTTTTAATAGTACCCAAATCTCTTGGCAATATAAATTTCGTAAAACTCCTGAAATAAGACTGTAAAATTCCTTCAATCATGCTAAATTTAGAAACTCCATCGCTTGTAACACCCAATTTATCCCATAGGGCTTGAAAGTTCTTTCCAAAGTTCATGCAGCATTCTGCATTTGAACCCTATGATATCATTCATAATAATCATCATGATTTTATAGTCATGGTCCTATCATAATCATCTATTTAAAACGAACATTTCCTTTATCACCACAGCTATGTGGTATAATCAACAATAATAATAATAATAATAATGCATTTATTTTATATAGCGCTTTTCAGGAAGCCCAAAGACGCTTTGACAGAGTGCAAAACATAACGCATAGCAAAACATAAAGACAATTGCAAAAAAAGAAGAATCAATAGGGAAATATTCAAAGCACAAAGGAGGGAGAAGGAGAGGAGATAGTCAGGGGTTAGATGCTGTGGGTTAAATGTTGAATGCAGTGTTGAACAGGTGGGTCTTGAGTGATGTTTTGAATGTGGTGAGTGAGGAGGAGTCTCTGATGGTGTGAGGTAGCGAGTTCCAGAGGGTGGGAGCAGCGATGGAGAAGGCCCTGTCCCCCCAGGATCTAAATTTGGTCCGGATGGGGGGGGTCAGGAGGTTGGTACCAGCAGAGCGGAGGTTGCGGGTGGGAGTGTGTCTGGAGAGGAGGTCAGCCAGGTAGGATGGGGCCAGGTTATGGAGGGCTTTGTAGGTCAAGAGGAGGATTTTGTACTGGATTCTCTGGGAGATGGGGAGCCAGTGAAGCTTGTAAAGGACGGGGGTGATGTGGTCACGGGTCCGGGAATGGGTGAGTAGACGGGCAGCGGAGTTCTGAATGTATTGGAGTTTATTGGTGATTGTTGAGGGTGAACCATAAAGGAGGCTATTGCAGTAGTCCAGACGGGAAGTGATGAAGGCGTGGATGAGGGTTTCTGCAGCCACAGAGGAGAGGGATGGACGGAGACGGGCGATGTTTTTCAGGTGGAAGAAGGCTGTCTTTGTGATCTGTTTAGTGTATTTGTCGAAGGAGAGGGTTTGGTCAAAGATGATGCCAAGATTCCGGATGTGAGGGGAGGTGGACACTGGGAAACCGTCGATGTTGAGGGCAAAGTTATGGGTGGACTTGGTGAGCGTTTTTGGGCCAATGATGATTATTTCAGATTTATCACAGTTAAGTTTGAGGAAGTTGATTTGAAGCCAGGATTTTATTTCAGTGATGCAGTTTGTCAGGATAGAGTGGGTGGCGGTGGAGATGGACTTGGTGGAGATGAAAAGCTGGATGTCATCGGCGAAGCAGTGGAATTGGAGACCATGACGGCGGATTAAGTGACCGAGGGGGGACAGGTAAAGGATAAAGAGGAGGGGGCCAAGAACTGAACCTTGGGGGACACCTTGGGGGAGGGGAGCAGTGGGGGATTTGCAGTTATTGATGGAGATGTACATAGCAACAATAGAATAAAACTGTACATAGCAACAGGCTACCTCATGGCCACTTAGTATACCTATTGACAATAAGTCATAACAATATCGAATAATCATTGAACAATTCTAAAATCGCTTCCACTGCTCCAGCCGCAGCATTCGTCATTTTGTCTGCTCGTCCGCATTACCAAAACGAAATAAATGGAGCTCAACCATTACACAGCGCTTTTAATGGCGCATGCCATAGGACCTCAACGCAATTTCGACTCGGCCAGAAAACGAGCAAATTTTGCAGGATGTTAACTGGAATTAGTCGTGAAAATATATCCAAAATACACAAAAAATACACACCCACAAAAATAAACAACAAACCCAAACAAACCCAAGGTCGACCCTCTTACACAGTAAATTACATCATTTCAGCATCGCATTGATTGCTGAAATATTCCAGGGTTTATACACACCTTAAAAGAGGTATGCGTGGTGTTGCCCCCTCCCACGTTTATTCCAGGGTTTATACACACCTTAAAAGAGGTATGCGTGGTGTTGCCCCCTCCCACTTTTAATTCCTCATTAAATTCCTCATTAAATTACTTATTAAATTACTTATTAAATTACTCATTAAATTACTTATTAAATTACTTATTAAATTACTCATTAAATTACTCATTAAATTACTCATTAAATTACTCATTAAATTTCTCATTTAATTACTTATTAAATTCCTCATTAAGTTACTCATTAAATTGCTCATTAAATTACTCATTAAATTGCTCATTTAATTACTTATTAAATTACTCATTAAGTTACTCATTAAATTACTCATTAAATTGCTCATTTAATTACTTATTAAATTACTCATTAAGTTACTCATTAAATTACTCATTAACTTAACTTACATAGTTTCAGCATTGTATTGATTGCTGAAATATTCCAGGGTTTATACACACCTTAAAAGAGGTATGCGTGGTGTTGCCCCCTCCCACGTTTATTCCAGGGTTTATACACACCTTAAAAGAGGTATGCGTGGTGTTTCCCCCTCCCACTTTTAATTACTCATTACATCGTTTCCATTTAAAAAAACATCGCTTCTACTGCTCCAGCCGCAGCATTTGTCACTTTGTTTGCTCATCCGCATGACCAAAACGAAATAAAGGGAGCTCAACCATTACACAGCGCTTTTAATGGCGCATGCCATAGAAACTCAACGCAATTTCGACTCGGCCAGCAAACGAGCAAATTTTGCAGGATGTTAACTGGAATTAGTCGTGAAAAATATATCCAAAATACACAAAAATACACACCCACACAAATAAACAACATTTATTCCGTTCAACAGAACAAACATTTCCTCTATCATGACATGCATGTCTTCAAAATTATATGACCAAGAGAAAAAGTAAAACTAATTAAAACTGCGGGCAGTGATGATCCGGGGACCATACCGCTCCATCCTGATTGGACGAGTGCGTGCTAGAGTCGTTAACAACGACAGTCCAGATCCGATTGTTCAAAATTTCAACTCAATCGATCGAAAAATGAACGCAGGGATGCATTTTAAAGGTGCAGTGGCACTAACTGAGTTGCCACGAATATGGCCACGAAATTGCCAATATGGCCAATATGACAAAATATTTTCCTTAATCAATTGGCTCATAGCATAACCAATCTGTAAGTATTTCATCCGAAGATGTATCTCTGAGGACTTTTAATTAAATAAGTCATTTATAAATCAACGAGTTAATTTATTAAATGATTAATCAATAAATCAATATTTTCCTTGACAGCCACATCACTTGGTCAGTGTCATGTCCAAATATCAGCTTCCTTACTCAAAAGGTGCCTGAGTTAATGTAATGTAATTACTGTAATAAGATTACTGCAATTACTGTAATGATTACTGTAATTACTGTAATTACCGGAACTGTAATTACTGTAATTACCTCAGGTAATTACTGTAATGTAATTACTGTAATTTAATAAGAAATGTAATTAATTAAATGAGTACTTCATTAATCGCTCATAATTAAATAACTCGTGAATTCTTATCCGGTTTATTTAACATTTGAGTGTCCCCAAAACGTTGGAGCAAAACGTTGCAACAACGAAAGTGAAACGTTGTAGCGACGTTGTGGAAACGTTAGCAAAACCCAACATTTAAATGTTCACAAAACGTTGGAGCAAAACGTTGCAACAACGAAAGTGAAACGTTGTGGCGACGTTGTGGAAACGTTAGCAAAACCCAACATTTAAATGTTCACAAAACGTTGGAGCAAAACGTTGCAACAACGAAAGTGAAACGTTGTGGCGACGTTGTGGAAACGTCAGCAAAACCCAACATTTAAATGTTCACAAAACGTTGGAGCAAAACGTTGCAACAACGAAAGTGAAACGTTGTGGCGACGTTGTGGAAACGTCAGCAAAACCCAACATTTAAATGTTCACAAAACGTTGGAGCAAAACGTTGCAACAACGAAAGTGAAACGTTGTGGCGACGTTGTGGAAACGTCAGCACAACCCAACATTTGAATGTTCACAAAACGTTGGAGCAAAACGTTGCAACAACGAAAGTGAAACGTTGTACTCATTAAATTACTCATTAAATTACTCATTAAATCCCATATCTTGTCACCCTTTGCATTGTTGAAAGCAATTAATTCCATACTCAATATTACCTCAATTTATATATACTAGGGCGTGCCCGCACGTACGTGCTTGCAAAAAAAAAACATGCGTGCAAACAACAACAAAAACTTTGAAACCACGTGGCAGTAACGACCACAGAACCCCCCCTCTATTTACATGAAATGGTTTGGTCCATTCGCAAAGCCAAAGCGAACGACCACAGAACCCCCCCCTCTATTTACATGAAATGGTTTGGTTCATTCGCAAAGCCAAAACGAACGGCTTGCGAGTACGGTGACCATACCTTGGGAACCACTTGTCCGATTAATTTCAAACCTTGAAAAGGCACATCCTCGGGTCCCCAGCAATATACCTTACCAGGACTAACCTTACCTTACCTTACCAGACTAAAATTACCAGGACCATTATCAAACATTTATCAAAATATTAGGACCATCATCACACCAATGAATGACTCAATCCTTTAATGACTACATCCAAACCCAGACATTTTGAGTTCCGTAACTTTAATACTTCAAATTTTCCATTCCTTCCCTTCCTGATCTTTCGATGTAGGGATGGGTTCTTTTTAGGATCATGTTGCATCGAGCATTATTTTCCAAAACAGTGTGAACATTAAACCACACCAAACCCTCTGACATCCCACCATTAACACCTATTGTAAGCGTGCCGAATCAGTAAGCATCACCCCTCCTATGAGCCTCGACCAGAGGGTGGTTGTTACTCACAAACACTCGTCGCTAGCTGTTCCATTGTCTGCCGATTCCCACTCTGCTGTTTTTGTCTCATAATCACCAAACAAGAACAGTACACATTTCCTGTAATTATCTCTCATAATCAGGATAAATTTGGAACAGCCCTTAAACTAACACCAAGCAGATCAATTTTTATATTTAGGTTGAGGTTTCACACAAACTGGTTAACCAAATAATACAGAATTATTATTATTATTATTATTATTTTTCAAAAGCACTTGTTCACCAATTTCCCCAAATTTCAGCTTCCTATCTCAAAGGATGGCTAAGATATCGCCCAGACGAACAAACACACAACTAGAACGACGCTCAGTAGAGAGCATATCTCCGCCTTGGTGAACAGTTTATGTTTTGTATCCCACTGATAGGCCGGATCTGGATTCGGACCTGAACCCAAAATGGAATCGGCGTGTTTTTGTCACCTTTTTTAATATATGAATAATATTAAAATAATAACATTAATAAGTATATTATGTTAAATATCATGTATATCGCTTTTCACCCGATCTCTTTATGGTGAAGAATCACTTTAAACAATTCTCGTAGCCGGATTCGCACCTGGGTCTTCACCAAAATCCAATCATTTTGTCCGTGTCACCCATGCTATTTATCTGGCAAATTTCGTCAACAAAAAAACAACAGCACTGGTTCCGTGTCACCCATGCTATTTATCTGGCAAATTTCGTCAAAAAAAAACAACAGCACTGGTTCCGTGTCACCCATGCTATTTATCTGGCAAATTTCGTCAAAAAAAAACAACAGCACTGGTTCCGTGTCACCCATGCTATTTATCTGGCAAATTTCGTCAAAAAAAAACAACAGCACTGGTTCCGTGTCACCCATGCTATTTATCTGGCAAATTTCGTCAAAAAAAACAACAGCACTGGTTCCGTGTCACCCATGCTATTTATCTGGCAAATTTCGTCAAAAAAAACAACAGCACTGGTTCCGTGTCACCCATGCTATTTATCTGGCAAATTTCGTCAAAAAAAACAACAGCACTGGTTTTGTTTCCTGGAAGCAGGGTGCCGGAATGGACATGAGGGACAATGAGGGACAGTGAGGGAGTGTTGGTATGCAATTTTTATCCAATCGCCATCTTTCACAGTAATTCTGGACCGGCATGAGGTGGGATTGTCTGTCATGAATTTATTTGTTGATCGAACGAGTTTTAATTTGTCTAAATCCGACCAGTCGTTCCAAAGATATAAGCCGTTTTGTCGCAATACCATAAATTGGAATGAGGTAAAATATATATATATAAATATAATTCCCTTTCCCGGTTCCCTGTCGCTCGCCGAGCAAGTCGAGTGCTTTGAACAAGTGCAAAAAAAAACTACTTTACCGGCCTTACACGTCCTGGAAGCAAATGGTCGCAAGGTGCACGCATGCTCCGTTTGCTTCCAGGTCACAGTAAGGCCTTTAATGACCAGCGCCGACCTTGTGCATTTTATTTAGACAGCGCAAAAATACGTATTTACAGAAATCATTTAGGAAAACACGAATAAATAGAATCATTTAACACGTTTCATCCTTGTATTACCTATGGACAATCGCAAGTCCCACACACCAAATCCTCCATCTTCAGAATTCATATTTCATAATGGACAGATCCCCAAGAGGTCATGCTCACCTTGACGACGTCCACTCGAAATCCCAGCGGTGCCTCCAGATTGTTGGAGAATTTGTAGCTGAGAGACTCAAGACTCCAATGACCGGACACAGGTTTACAAAAGGTCTGGTTTATTAACTGGTTATTCACTTCATTCCATTTACCAAATAATACCGCATAATTCAATGGCTGAGATTAACTCTTTTCGCTGATCCTTCTCGTTCGGCTGATGTTCCTCCGCCACTCCCGTTGGTCAGAGCTCTTGGTAGCAAGTCCTCTCGACTCCACGTTTGCTCTCGTTTATATGGACAAACTGGACTTAATCCCCTTTTCGCTGACCGTTAATCCTTTCTCCGCTAATGCCCCGAGGTCATGCGTGCACCGAGTCCTGGCATCAGCTCGCTCCCCTCCTGCTGTGAGTTCCGTTTACCAAACGATAGGGGGGTGCTTCAGCCAGGGGCTGTGACCAGGTGGACAAGAGATTATCATGTTCGGGCACATTCCTAACACTCATTTACGAACTCGTCTTTCACATAGTTTGCAGGTAAAATGTATCTGCTTTGTTACCAGGTTAATTAATAAGTTACCAGTGCCAATTAATAAGTTACACTGAGTTACACTTCCACAGAGGACACATATTGGAACACACACACACACACACACACAGACACCCCGCCCCCCCCCCCCCACCTCAAATCCTGCATCTTCTACTGATTTAAATGTATACAAGTGATATTTCAATCGGTTTAAAAACATCCAACAAGTTTTTGAGCTGGAATGCACTTGTTTTGTTTAACTAGTAACTATGGTGTTAGTTATGACATTTATGGCTCTGTATGATGAAGGATCCAGTTATTTCTTGTTTGTTCCCCACTAGTTAAAATCAACGAAATATTTCCTTTAATCTTCTTTTAAAAAAAAATCCAAACATGATATTCACCTTAGCAAGCAGCTCTTCACACATTCTCAAGAATTCAAGTACATTGTCATAACATCAAATTTCTTGGCTTTCTTCATCTCATTGCATGAGCCCATGAACTAATTATTGTTCATGGAAATTCACCTCATGAGCAATCCAAGACAGAGCATACAGAAAATATTGTTCAGACCAAATATTATTTTCTGCTTGAAAACGTGACATTTATTCAAATTAAATTATTTCTCAAATCAAGAAAGTAGGGTTGTTTGCCATGCGTGATAGAAATGTCTTGCCTGGAGATCTTCGAATAGTGCTTTAGGAGTTGGACATTGTGAGCACATGACAGTGCTGCAGGGCAGGGAGCTTCCTTGGAGGTTTTAAGCCAGCCTTGGTACATTATTTCCACTCCTTGTATGGAAAGAACTTTGTGACAGAAATTACGGCTTGTTGAATGCACCGTAACTATTTGCTCTCCGTTAATTCCTCTTTGACTGTTTGTGTAATAGATGTGTGTGGCTCATATGTAGCATTGTATTAAATCAACTGCGCTCTTTTAAAGACTTTAATTTCTTCTATTTTTAATTTGATTTCATTATTCCACATTGCGGGGCTTGCTGAATAAGGTGGAGGCATTTATGATTTTTTTAAATTTTTTAAAATATATATATATATACAGAGTCTAGGCTCGTGAAAGAGCTAACATTTATCAAACAAACAAATCAAACAAACCAGCAAACAAAGTATATAAAAAGGGGAGCGGTCGACAAGATGGGGAGAGAAGGGCAGGAAGCACACAAACACAACATTTGAGAGCAGGGACATCGGGAGATGTGTGGGAGGGAGAGGGCCTGGGGGGAGGCAGGATAGGTATGAAACGCAAGGACACCAAGGACTTCAGGAAAGAAGTCAAAAGTCACCTCAAAAAAGTGGATTTGGGGTGAAATTGGCGGGGGTAGAAAAGATCAAGGTTTTGGATGGGGGAAGATAAGAGATGGTGGTGAACAGCCGTTTTAAAGACATGGAGGGGGGAGTGGGATTGAAGAGAGTGAGGGAGTTTGTTCCAGAGGCGGGAGAAAAGAGGAATGAAGGAGTGAAGGTGAGCAGAGAGTCTTGATTTTGGCAGTTTAACCATAAGAGGGTTGCAGGCAGATCTTGTGCGACCTGTAGGAATATTTGGGGGACAGAGCCCAGAGAGAGCTGGGGGAGCAAGGCCGGAGAGGAGTCGGTAGAAGACGGAAAGACCACCAACCTGCCTGCGGTGAGTAAGTGAGAGGCCCTCGGAGATAGCGTCATCAATGATACAATTATTTTGTCATTAAAATAGCAGTAATACGTTTGACACATGTAATGACGATCTCAACCTTTCCTGACCATGTCAGGGTCCCAAAAACATGCAACAAAACAGCGAGAAGAAAAGAGGCGTTTTGCTATGCCGGGGATGCTTTGGCCATAAACAGTCTGGAACTGCGCCTGGAGTGCAATCGCTTTTATGCCTTCTCTGAGATAAATGGTGGTGATATAGCCAGCATTGCACCATCGGCTGTTTATTGTAGATGGCCATGTGGAATTCAGCAAATTCTGGATGTGAAAATTGTGCTTTGGAATGAAATTGTCAGGAAACACATGGAAGACCATATTTTTATGTTTACTTCATGGAATCTCAAAATAACGGAAACACAAATTAAGGCGGTGATTTAAGAATTGATCTTTACCTCATCAATAATACATTAACTGTGCAATTATGTGAGATTGTTATGTCATTAACATAATTGGTTCACGAGTTATCAAGTGACCACTATATTCGTCATGTGTGTGCATCTGTCTGTGTGTGTGTCTGTCTGTCTGTCTGTCCGCAGCATAACTACCTGATGATGTCATCCGATCTTGATGAAACTTGGGTGGGAGGTTGATATCATGATCTAGTTGTGTCCTGCCTAGAGTGGGCGTATTGCGCCCATTGTGGGCGGAGCCACGTCAGAAAAAGATGTCTTTTTAGGGGGTAATCGAGTTCAAGCTACATCTTCTCCGAGGGGTTTGGTGGAATCTGACAGGGGTTTCGATATTTGGTTAGGCCAATGTCATGTGTCCAGCCCCACGGAGCGCGATTTTTTTTTTCATTTTATTTATTTATTTATTTATTTTTATTTTTATTTCACTTTTCACCGAATTTTCGGTATTGTGTAGCTAACTAACCTCATAACTGATTATACATTATTTTCTATCTCATTTCAAGGTCAGCATCCTCCGTTTTGACATTTCCGGGCTTGGCCTGTCCGGGCCTGTTTTGGTTATAGTCCGTCCTTTGTCATTGAATACCGCTCGCTCGTGAACCATCGTCGTCTCCTGACTTGTGTTGTTTAATTTCAAAACGCACCTGGTCACAAGTTTACACAATACCATATTTTTATGTTTACTTCATGGAAACTCAAAATAACGGAAACACAAATTAAGGCGGTGATTAAATAATTGATCTTTACCTGATCAATGATACATTAACTGTGCAATTATGTGAAATTGTTATGTCATAAAATAATGTTGTTTAATTTCAAAACACACCTGGTCACAAGTGTTCCTCACTGACTGTGTCCTCAGTCGAGGTCCTCAGCATCGTCCCGTTTTGGCCCTTCAACCTCGATACGGTCAGCTAAGGTGGGCAAGCAGGGGCACATACACCTCCACATGCAGCAACTACACCTGAATGCGTACATAACCCCACCCCCAGCCAGTGAGAACACAGACTACAACAACAAAACCGCCTCCACTCCCAGAATCCACAGCTCCGCACCCACTCACACACACACACCAAAAAAATCACACCTAATCAACTGACTACCTACCCTTACAGCATGCACCACTCAAACAAAAACACATTCTTGCAAAACCACACCCACCCCTGCAACACACACACACACACTCCTGCAAAACACACACACACACACCATTCACACATCTCCATTTCTCTTCCATGCTCAGTCACTACCCCTTTATGCTGAAATGAACCACCACCCACAACCTCAACTTACTCCGTTCGATGTGCCTCCATAAACCTCCTCCAAATCCAAAGTGAGCCTTTCAAGGCAACCAGCGCAACTTTGTCATACATCCTCCATCTTTCTGTCCCCCACACTCCAAGCCGATCAAGAAATGCAGAAAAGGAATTGCCAATATATCCTCTACACCCCACCTCAAATGGCTGATAAGAAACTCGCCAACCCTTCTCGCGACACTCCGCCTCCAGCTCACTGTACTTTCCTCTCTTCCTTTCGTGCACCTTCTCCATGTTCTCTTCCCAAGGTACAGACAATTCCCCTAAGATGACCTGTCTTGTTGAATCTGACCAGATGACAATGTCAGGCCACAACCTTGTCACACAGATCTCCTCGGGGAATACCAATTGTGGCTTTAGGTCTGCCACCACCTGCCAATCACAAGCATCTGACAGCCCTCTTGCTTTCCACTTCCTCTTCTTTCCACCTCTTACCACTTGGTCCTCTTTGACAATCAACACCTCTCCCCCATCGGTCTCCTCCACTCTTCTCTCTCTCAATCTCAGCACCTCTTGTTGCATCATCTGCACTACCACCACCAACATCTGATCGTGCCGCTACTTGTATCTTCCTGCTGCCAATGCTACTGAGCATGCACCTAGTGCATGCTGCACTGTTCCCAAACCTCTACACAAATAACATCTCTCCTCCTGCAACAACCCCCACAATCTCAAGTATACTGGTATGTATTATTACGTTTATGAGAGTAAGTAAGAGAATACCATAGGAAAGGTAGATTTGCAGAGGAAATGGTATGGACCGTGTGACATGTAGGAGCATTTCGATGAACTAAGTAGGGGAAATGTAGCTTAAGGTTGTATTTTAATGTTCATCATACGAGGGATGATGACGTGTTAATTAGTAGTCGGGTTTAAGGATAATTCCCCCTGTTAGTGATGCCCTCTGTGGCCATCCTTACCATTAATGGCAGATGCCGGCCAAGCAAAACGGCAGCCAGCCAAGCTAATCACGCTCCATGGACACGATACAGTAAAGATCCGCCCAGGAGAGGAGATTTGGTCCTTGGCGAGCAAGGAGTTTTGCCATTGTGTGTCTTGGAGGAGAGCGGGGTATTTTTTACCGTGTTCGTGAGGAGGTTTTGACAGCTGGGCTCACCAAGGAGGGGAAGGCCACGCTGTCCTTGCCAAAACGGAGGAAGAAAGAAAGAGGGCCATCTGCATGCTCACCACTTGTGCATTCCCAGGCACCCACGGTGCCTTTGACACACGGCATTGCCGCCATTTTGCCAGCTGCCGTCTGGTGGCTCTGGGGCGTTGCCAACTGCCGACACCAAAGGATCCATTTTGGGCCACAGCTAAGTACCGGACGGAGAACTATTATTTTCTTACCTCTCCCCGTGTGCGTGGTTTGTGTTTGTGTCGAGGTACCTCACCGTAGAATTTTACCTCAGCTTCATTTCTGTTATTTTCATTCCGCACCTATATTTTACTGAGCATCATTATCGTTACCTTTTCGTTGTTGTGTTCTTGGTTTGGGTTTCGGAATAAACTTGGTTTTAACAACATGTTTTCGTGTAGTGAAACACTTTGTGTCTCTTCCATCCTTCCATCCTTCCAAGGCTGATGTTAAGCAGCTGCGGACACGACAATATATATATATATATATACAGTCACGTGAAAAAGTAAGTACACCCCATGTAAAGTTTTGACCTTTTCAACATATTTCAACATACAGCTATTTGATCTTCATTTCAACAATATTGATAGATAAAGGTGATATAATATAACAAATATCACGAAACATTTACATTTTGTAGTCCATTGTATAATTTAAATAAACATAAATGCAAATTTCGCATGTGGAAAAAGTAAGCACACCGCTACATTTATCACTACTTCAAATACCTAAAATCAGAATCAGGTGCACCAGCTCAGGTGCAAATGATTAGAACATCGTTAGAGAGGATCTTGGAGGAACCTGTCTTATTTAAACCTCAGACATTTAGTTTGGTTTGCTCTTTGTTGTTGAAGTGTGCGGTGTCACCATGCCTAGATCAAAAGAGTTCTCTGAGGCCTTCAGAAAGAAGGTTATAGATGCCTACGAGTATATATACATATAGCTATTTGATCTTCATTTCAACAATATTGATAGATAAAGGTGATATAATATAACAAATATCATGAAACATTTACATTCTGTAGTTCATTGTATAATTTAAATAAACATGAATGCAAATTTCGCAGGTGGAAAAAGTAAGTACACCCTTGGTTCTAATAGGTGGTATTGCCCCCTTTGGCAGAAACAACCTCAAAGTAGGCGTTTCTTATAACTGTCTACCAGTCTCTGACATTGACTGGGAGACATTTCTGCCCACTCCTCCACACAGAATTCTTTCAGCTGTACGATGTTTGAGGGGTTTCTTGCATGCACAGCTCGTTTCAAATCCCCCCACAAAATCTCGATGGGATTTAGATCCGGGCTTTGACTTGGCCATTCCAGAACCCTCCATTTTTTTCTTTTCAGCCATTCCTTGGTGGATTTACTGGTATGTTTAGGGTCCTTGTCATGTTGCAAGGTCCACCTTCGGTTGAGCTTCAACTTTCTGAGAGATGGCCTCACATTATCCTCAAGCACACTCTGGTACAATGAAGAATTCATAGTGGATTCTATGATGGTGAGCTGCCCAGGCCCTGATGCAGCAATGCTGCCCCAAACCATAATATTTCCACCACCATGCTTTACCGTTGGTATCAGGTTCTTGTGGTCAAATGCTGTCTTTGGTTTTCGCCAAACATGTCTTCTTGTACTGTGGCCAAATAGCTCTACCTTTGACTCGTCTGTCCAGAGTACGTTGTTCCAGAAGTGCTGGTCTTTGCCGAGGTGTCCATTGGCAAACTTTAGTCTTGCCCTGATGTTCTTTCTGGACAGCAAAGGTTTCCTCCTGGTACACCTCCCATGTAGATCAAATTTGTGCAGCCTCTTTCTAATGGTAGACTCGTGCACTTTGACATCAACAGTGGCAAGAGCTACCTGTAGGTCCCGTGATGACATTCTGGGGTTCTTTGAGACTTCTTTCAGCATCTTGCGGTCTGCTCTTGGGCTGAACTTGCTGGGGCGGCCTGGCCTGAACAAGTTGGCAGTTGTTTGGAACCTTCTTCACTTGTAGATGATCTTCCGGACAGTCGAATGATTGATTTCAAATTGTTTGGAGATCTTTTTAAATCCCTTCCCAGACTCGTAGGCATCTATAACCTTCTTTCTGAAGGCCTCAGAGAGCTCTTTTGATCTAGGCGTTGTGACGCCGCACACTTCAACAACAAAGAGCAAACCAAACTAAATGTCTGAGGTTAAAATAGGACAGGTTCCTCCAAGATCCTCTCTAACGATGTTCTAATCATTTGCACCTGAGCTGGTGCACCTGATTCTAATATTAGGTATTTGAAGTAGTGATAAATGTAGGGGTCTACTTACTTTTTCCACATGCGAAATTTGCATTTATGTTTATTTAAATTATACAATGGACTACAAAATGTAAATGTTTCATGATATTTGTTATATTATATCACCTTTATCTATCAATATTGTTGAAATGAAGATCAAATAGCTGTATGTTGAAATATGTTGAAAAAGTCAAAACTTTACATGGGGTGTACTTACTTTTTCACGTGACTGTATATATGTATATGTATATATATATATATATATATATATATATATATATATATATATATATATATATATATATATATATTGTTACAGATCGCGGATTAAGATGTTAGTTACCGAGCGGTTTGGTATTTAACCGCGACCTAACAGGATCCCCGACTCACCCGATTCCACCCAAACGTTGGCCGGGTCGCACCACAGCTAGTCAATAGGGAAAAGACAAAGGCGACGAATGCAAAGAGGAAAAAGGAATAAAACGAGAAGACGTACAGACGAGTAATGGGGTTTATTATTTACACACACAAGCAAAAAGGAGCAATCAAGTTTTATTTACAACACATAAGACGCAGGTCACACAGTGCAAATACTAGCTTATCTACAGACTTAACTTATTCCCAGGACAGAACAAACAAAAGACACTGACTCACGCGGGGAATTGCAGGAATGGCAGGATGTGGATGGCTGGAGGGAGAGGGAGATCCAAGGGGGTCCCGCAGCACAACCGGCGCGTTTATCAGCCGCCGTTCAGGCCAGGCCCCACGCTGCTGTTTTGGCTGCTGTTTTGGCTGCTGTTTTGGTCGCGTGCTTTGCCAGGCCTTGTCCCACTCGTCTGGTCCAAACCCTCAACTCTTTCTTGTTTCTCTCACTCCTCACCACCGACTCCTCACCGCAACCAACTCAGACCAACTCAGCCCAACTCCTTGTGACCAACTCCAGGCCTTTCTGTCTTCTGCTCTCCTCTGTAAAAACGCATCTCCTCCTGGACACGCCCTGCCTTGGGTTATATAGGACCCCGCCCCTCAACCATTTTTTTTTTTTTTTTTTTTTTTTTTTTTTTTTTTTTGTATACTGAATCGAGGCTCGTGAAAGAGCTAACATTAACTTCACAAACAAATCGACCAGACAAACAAAATACACAAAAAGAGCGAGCGGAAGACAAGATGGGGAGAAAAGGGGAAGCACACACACACAACATCCGAGAGCAGGGAGATGTGTGGAAGGGAGAGGGCCCGGGGGGAGGAGGCGTGGGAAGGGGGGGGGGGGGGGGGGGAAAGGGGGGGGGGGGGGAACCTCCCCGATCGCTCTTCCTCCGCCCTCTCTAGCCAAACCCCTGGCTCATGGTTGGTCGAGTGGGGCTGGCTCACTCCTTCCCTCTATGACGAGGTGGAGACACGCCTTTCTTCCCCAACCCTACCTCGTGGCCAATGGCGGTTATTGGAGGGGAGGTAATATGGGCAATCGAGGCTCGGCAATGACGAGAGGGGATGTAATATGAAATGGAGATTTTGGGGATGGGAAGGAAAGGGGATCTATTCTCTTTCACTGGTGCAATGGAGTATTTCAATTAATGGAAGACACAGCCTTACGCTAATACACATAATAAGGATATAACTGTCAAAAAAGATATATCGTGTCCTGCATGTATGTTTTATGGACTAACTACGGGAACGCCCTTTGACCTTTATACAACCACAAACGGAGGGAGGAGGGGTGATATTTTACAACAACCTTTTACAACAACATTTTACCACAACAATAAAATAAAAAAAACATTCTCATATCCACAACAATATATATATATATAATTATATATATATATATATATATATATATATATATATATATATATATATTATATATATATGTATATATATGTATATATATATATATATATATATATATATATATATATATATATATATATACATATATATATATATATATATATATATATATATATATATATACATATATATATATATATATATATATATATATATATATATATATATATATATATATATATATATATATATATATATATGGACTTGGCATTTAATATGGAATTTTTTTTTTCTGGCGGTGAACTTACTTTTCAAGATGTCTTAGAACCAAAAGTTCATTGGAATTATGTTGTAATTATTCTAGATTTTGTTAATGTGACCTTTAAAAGAAACAAAAACCACATTTGACATTTCGAAACAAACAAATTGATCCTTGAAAGTGATGTAAACTGATATCGAACTCAATTCATGGACAGTACTGTGTTAAACTTCTGTGCGTTTTCCAGAAGTATCTCTTTATTTTGCACATTAGCCAAAAATATTTTCAACAAAAACAAAAGTTCAATTACGACTGGGATTACGGACAGTAAAATTACAGTTCAGTACTTCGTGTAACCCCCACGAGCATTCAGGAGAGCACGTACACGTTGAGGCATGCTGTTCACGAGATTTGCCAAGGTTTGGACAGGAATCGCTTGCCATGCAGTGACAATAGCCTGCTGCAACTCACGCACAGAGGTCGGCTGCTGGTCCAAGTGGTCGATTTGACACGTTAATTCTGCCCACAAATTCTCTATCGGATTCATATCCGGGGACATGGCAGGCCACTCCATATGCTCTACACCATGGTCAGCAAGAAAGTGTTGGATCATGCGAGTACGATGAGGCCGTGCATTGTCATCTTGGAAGACAAAGTTTCCTCGAAAGGCTGCACGAGCAAATGGAAGCAATGTCTCTTCCAGAATGGCACTGTACTTGAACTGGTTCAGGTTTCCATTCAGAACAACCAGGTCAGTTTTGCCCCCTGCATGAAAAGCAGCCCAAACGGTCACCCCACCACCTCCAGCTTGGACTCTTGGCACTATACAATATTTGTTGTCGGCTTCATGCACTTGTCTGCGCACACGGACGTGGCCATCTTGACGATAGACCAGAATTCTAGACTCGTCACTGAAGATCACGTGATTCCAGTTTCCTGGCTGACATTGACGGTGCTCTCTGGCCCACTGCAATCGGCGCTGGCGGTGTTGTCTGGTCAGGCATGGCTTTCTCAGGGGACGCCTGCCACGATAGCCTGCTTGAACCAGTCGTTGGTTGACTAGCCTTCTGGATACAGGCACATTTGTCAGTTGCTGCCACTCAGCCCTAAGCCGATTAGCTGACTTGGTACGGCCATTGCGGACTAACTGGCGCAGCTGGCGATCATCCCTCCTTGTGGTTCTGCGGGGACGTCCTGGCCTCAGTATTGGAGTAGGGACACCCCTCTGAGCATTTCGTTTCAGGATCTTTGACACCTGACCTTGAGTGATGCCATACTGCTGAGAAATAGCACGCTGTTTCATGCCGTAATTTCGTAAAGCCACCACTCCATGACAAACAGCATTGTCGAGTTGACGGACCATCTCGAGAGGAAGCTGCAATAACTTTTGGAGATGTGCAGCAGTTATTTTCCACTAATACAGAACGCAACATCCCTTGTATACCCGACTGTGAAGCCAATCATCAAATGCACCTGTCCGTACATTTTGCCACGCCACCTGAGATATAATCCTGTTGTTGACTTCTTGCTGCGACAGACAATCAGTGACATGGTTCTTTTCACAAATAAATCACCAAAGTGTAAAAAAAATTCACCAGATTGATATACTGAGTTAAGAAAGTAAACCCAAGTGAAGAAAAAAAAAATTCCATATTAAATGCCAAGTCTGATTCTGTCGTGTGTATGTATGTATGTGTGAGAATACTTGGAGGAAAGGATAGGTGATGCTGGTGATGGAGATGGATCGTGCATGTTCGAGGCGAGGAGGGGTTGGTTGGCAATGGTTAGGTTCAATGAGCCAGTCTGACGAGTTTGCATGAGCATGCTGGTGAAGGCCAGTGTCGATCTAGAACAATGGATGGACTCAATGGAATGTTTATTGAGGTATGCTAACCACCATGGGAAGCAAGGGAAGTTGACGTTTCAGGCGTTAACCCTTCGTTTGGGCCAAAGAGAGGGAACACAAAAGATGATTAACCTCTCCTTTTCTGATTAAGGGTTAATTCCTGAAATGTCAGCTTCTGCTTACTTCCCAGGTTAGTTGGCATACCTCAATCAATGTCCTGTTGATTTCATCCATTGCCAAATTTGGATAAACGTGGTTTGATAAAATCTGTGAATCCGTTATTTTAAATCGCTGCTGTGCTGGCCGAGCTTGAGGCTTGACGAAGTTTATTATCCAGAAATTAAACACTGCTTGAGGCGATAAGTTTGCTATTTCTGTGTTGTTTTTTTAATTAGTGGAGTCGGGCTTCGCACTAATCACTAATTGCTGGTTAGATCTGCCTTTTATTTTATGTTACTAAATATGGAATAATCCCAATATCATTTCCAAATGCAATTTATATTATTTCAGACCAGAAAAAGTAGCCATCCACAGTGAAAGGAAAAGCAAGCAAAACTAGAACGGCACTTGGTAGAGCGCATACCTCTGCCAGGCTGACAAGTTTGTTTCGCATCCCACTGATAGGCTGGATCTGGATTCGGACCTGAACCAAAATCTAATCTGCT